>NC_064809.1:4712508-4876472 GCF_023721935.1 Panthera uncia | reverse complement strand
ACACTAAGTAGACAATATACTACGTGTATTTAACAAACACTACGTCTCGAGTGTTTTCAGGCACTTCGGGAATTTTATTTTTTTTTTTATTTTATTTTGGGGACAGAGAGAGACAGAGCACGAACGGGGGAGGGGCAGAGAGAGAGAGGGAGACACAGAATCGGAAGCAGGCTCCAGGCTCTGAGCCATCAGCCCAGAGCCCGACGCGGGGCTCGAACTCGCGGACCGCGAGATCGTGACCTGAGCTGAAGTCGGACGCTTAACCGACTGAGCCACCCAGGCGCCCCCGAAAGCTATTTTTAAAAAATGTTGGTAAAAGCAAGTATATACTTTAGGTATGTAGTTGAATCACTTATAAAACTAAATATGACGAGAAAAAATACTAAAACAAGTTATATCTACAATTCTTAGGTAAGGAATAGAGCCATCAGCCCAGAGCCCGACGCGGGGCTCGAACTCGCGGACCGCGAGATCGTGACCTGAGCTGAAGTCGGACGCTTAACCGACTGAGCCACCCAGGCGCCCCGGGAATTTTAATTCATTTGAGCAACTATGTCTGGAGTTCAGCAGATGCTTGCAATACAGCTCTTTTTAAAGAGACCCGGTTACATTGGGGCAAAGGTCCCGAAAACCCCACATTTCAAACACTGTTCTCTGTCTTCCCTACAGTCATCACGTACACTTGGTCCCTTTTTACTTTCCTCTAGTCTGGGTTAGTCATTCACGGATGGGCCGAACACGCTGCCCGGCCCTGTCCAGCTGGAGAAGGCAGGTCTTCCAACCGAAGAGGATCGTCACGACTGCTTTGTTAGGAAACTCCGGAGTCGGCTTCCTCCCAATCTCACACCCCTTTCCCCCTTCCGACACTTAAAGCACCAGCGGGCCCTTGGATCGCTAACGTTACCCCGGTAACACCGTATACTCCCTCGACACTCAAGTTCATGGTGTGTTTTTTTGCTCGCGAACCCGACCGGCCTAACTTTACCTTACAGGGAAAGTAAAAGAAGGGTAAGGCGGGCGTGTTTCAGTTTTTGACTTCAAACAGACCAGTACGGATTACGTGAAACCCGAGGATGTGCAAAGCGTCCTCCTCAAGCCCTGAGGTCAACGTGCCGCCTTCCCCGACGCAACGCTGCTGGGTGGCTGAACGCGCCGGGTGGGCGTGCACAGACACAACTACCATACCACCCGGCTGAGGCGCCCCTGGAGTCTTCTGCCCAACAACCCGCCCCGTGCACAGACCCCCCTCCCTCCAGCCCTGCGCGAAGAAAGAAAAGGTCCCGCACCGCCGTGGATTCACACAGAAGGAAGCAAACCCGAGAGGCAGACCTCACACACAAGCCTTAAACAAAAAAACAAAACAAAACAAAACAAAAAGACCGAATAGCCAGTCCAAGCCCGGGGAGCCCGGGGAGCCCGGGGAGCCCAGCTCGCCCGAGTGCGGATCGTTCCACCGCCCGCCGGGGACGCGCAGCTCGGGGGACGCGCCTCAACAGCGGTGGACGCAGTGCCTCCCGGGGGGAAAGAGCACTCCGGAAGCCCCCCCCCCCCCCCCCCCGGACGTGTCAAATGCTGACGTCGCGGCCACGAGCTGGGGTCCCTCGGTCAGCAGCACCGGGAACGGCCGCGGGCGACCAAGGGTGGACTCCTCGAAGGAGCAGCGCCGCCAAAGCCAGCCGGAAATCCACCCCGCCCCCCGCCCCGAGCAAACCCGCAAGGAAGCGTCTGGCACCCGGCAGGCGAGAAAAGCAGGCGACGGCAAACGTCAATTAGAACCGCTTTTGAGTGACAGTAGCGAAGCCCCGACGAGCCTCCGCGAAAGCGCCCGCCGGGAGGACGGCGGCTCCTCCAGCCAGCCTGCCAGGCGCACCGAGGGGCGCCCAGCCCGGGGGAGGCTCACCTGTCTTCGGAGCTGCCGCCGCCGCCGCCGCCCCCCGGAATTTCAGGTTCTGGTTCAGTTTCTTCCCCATGCTCGCAGCCGCCCGCTTCTCCACGCAGGCGCTTCCTCCCTCGCGGTCCCCGCGGCCGAACGTGACAGGGACTTCCGGGCTGATTCACCAGCCGCCGAGCCCGTCCTTCTCCCGGCCGCCGACTCGCCGGCTCCGGGACGTCCTGAGGGAGCCGTCGGCGCGGTCGGCACTGGCTCTCCCGAGGCGCGCCGCGCGTCCTTCCCCTCCGCACCGACGCCGGCAGCGCCCGGCGGCCCCGGCGCCCAGCCCGCAGGCACCGCCACGCTCGTCAGCCAAATGTCGCTCTCGCCACAGAAACTCATAGGAAAGAACGGACCCCGAGACGCGCCCCGGCCTGAGACAACATGTCGATTACCTCAGACACAGAGGCACGAAACCGGAAGTAAAACCCCTGGCCTCAGGAACCGGAGAACTTGGGAGGAGGAAAAAAAAAAAAAAAAAAGAGAAAGTGAAAACTGAACCGTGGTGAAAGGCAGGAGCCAATCACTGAGTGGGAATCGATGCGCAGGCGCGGGCTGCGGCCGCCTTCCACGCGGCGTTCGCCTCTCCCCCATTGCGCAGGCGCCACGCTGCAGCGAGCCCTGGGATCGGAGGACGGAGTCTGGCGTGCGCAGCTGCGGGAGGGGCGAAGTCCAGCGGGGTGTCTCCAGGGCTTGGTGCGTGGCCGGATGCGGAAGACGTTCCCGGGAACATGTCCGGCCGCCATGATGGCTCTGCGTATATTCCAGCCTCTGGCTTGCGTTGTGCTGGGATGTTTGTCTCCCATTGTGTCTCCTGAGGGTGCGGTGGAGACACTTGTTTTGTCTTGCCCCAAAGTGACATTTATAAAACCTTGTAGTTTAATAAGTGTTACAGCCCTAAAAATAACCTTAAAAGTTGAAGTGTTAACCTGAAAAATAGAAGTGTAATTTTACCAGGCTTATTTATAAACAGATGAAATTGTAAGGGTTAAATTGTAGTGTAGGGCTAACGTGAAGCTTGAGAGAGAACAGCTTTGTGTTGACACTGTAGTTTGAAAAATAACAGCCTTGCTTTACTCTTGTAAATTACGCTTCATACTCTTGTAAATCAGGCTTCACCAATTAAGGAAACAAAACTTCAAAGAAAAGAACATCAGAGGCAGGGTCAAGGAGATCCACTGGTTGCAACTTAACCACAGAAAGTCTGAAATAATCACCTCATCCGGCAACTGTTTCTAACTCATCTGGGAACTGTTTCTCTGTTCTGTTCCCAGGTGATGATAAAATGATGTGATCGGCTATAAAAACTGTACCCCGACTGTTCGAGGCCGCACTCTGATCAAGAGTGTTGGTCCCGATCTGTCTGCCTTGACTCTCATTGCAATAAACTTTGTTGTGACTGTCACTGGTACCCATAGCATTCTGTTTCAGGAGTGGTGTGGATGCAACAAAATGTCATTCAAGACATGCACACGGTGGTGAACTACAGGCAAATCCAAAGGACAAAGGAGGACCATGTACTTTTATAAAGGAGGAAGTTGGGAGAGGGAGTTGTGACATTTCATTGGAGGAGATATTGTGGTCACTTCTCATTGGCTGGGTTGTTGTCTGGAAGGAGAAAAATCTTCCTGCTGGGGTAAGCTTCCACCGGGGCCACCTGGGTGGCTCAGTTGGTTGAGCATCTGACTCCGGCTCAGGTCATGATCAACCAGTTTGTGAGTTTGAGCCCTGTGTTGGGCTCTGTGCTGACAGCTTGGAGCCTGAAGCCTGCTTCGGATTCTGTGTCTCCTTCCCTCTCTGCCCATCCCCCGCTTGTGCTCTGTCTCTGTCTCTCAAAAATAAATAAATAAATTTTAGGAAAAAATTTAAAAATAAAAATAAACTAAGCTTCCAGGAGTGGTGCTCATGGAGAACCCTTCATCGCTTCCTGACTTCGTTTTGAATTAGTTTTTTTTTCTATTTTCACGCATGTAATATTTAATTAAGTACATGTAATTAAGTGCATATTTAACACATGTAATATTTAAGTGCATGTAATATTTAAGTATTTTCCCATGGAAAACTCTTCTACATGGTTACAAGGGACCACATATAGCATTAATTCTACAAATGAGAGATATTAAGTACTACAGATATGAGAAACCAGGCACTATTCCACATGCTGGGAATAGATTTATTAATTCAATAGCTTTCACCTCCCATTCTTTCAGCTCAGGTCATGATCCCAGGGTCGTGAGATTGAGCTCCACATTGGGCTCTGTGATGACAGTGCAGAGCATGCTTGGGATTCTCTCACTTCCTCTCTTTCTCTCTGCCCTTCCCCCATTCATTCTTCCTCTGAATAAATAAATTTTCTTTTTGAAAAAAAGAAAAACCTTAAAAAAAATAACAGCTTTTATTGTTTACTCTTGCCAGCGGCTAAAGCACTAGGATTATAGTTGGGAACAGCTAGACGAGCACCCTGCATATAATGGAACTTTTTCTAGAAGTGGATATCAAACATTAACAAGTAAACCACCACCACAACAAAACTAGAATTTCATTTAACATTACTGCTTTGAAAAGCAAGCTGGAAATGCTGGAGAATGGGGTTGGAGGCTGGCAGCCAGGGGCAGGAGAGGCAGAGCTGCAAGATCTCACTGAATAAGGGACATTTGATGTGAAAGCTCAATAGTAAAAACAGACCAAACTAGTCCTTGGAACATGCGGAGGAAGAGCTTTCCAGGCAGAAGGCAAAGCAAGTGCAAAGTCCCTAGAAATGAAACTAAGCGTGTTCAAGAACTAAAGAGGGTTGGCTGTAGAAATGGAATGAAATAGAATATTTTTAAAATACATAAAACCAAAATGTACAACTCCCTGATTTATCACAAACCAAATATTCATGAAACAACACTGTGGTCAAGAAATAGAACACTGCCTAAACCTGAGAAGCTCCATCTCGTGTCAACTCCCAATCAATACCTACCCACCTTCCCTACCATCAAACCTAACCACTAATCTAACTCCCATGATCATCTCTGCCTTATTAGCTTTAGTGCCCAAACATACATCCCTAAACTTCAACATTCATTAGTTTTGCCTGTGGTTTGAACTTCACATAAGTTGAATGATTTTGTACCAGGTTTCTTTGGAGTAACATGGTTAGTGAGACATGTTTTTGTGGATACTTATTCTTTCATTTTCATTGCTATATAGATGTGGCTATAGCACATTTTCTTTACCCATTGTATTATTTTTTAATGTACGTTCAATGCCCAATGTGGAGCTTGAACTCACAACCTTCAGATCAAGAGTCACGTGCTCTACTGACTGATCCAGCCAGGCACTCCTCCATTGTACTGTTGACATTTTGATTGTTGCCAGTTCTTGGCTGTTATGAATAATTCTGCTTGAACATTCTTATTATCCATGTCTCTTGGTGCACATGTACACCATTTATGTTGGGTGTATACCATACTGGACATAATTTGGAATTGTTTCAGCAAATATTTATTCCCTCCCTCCTTATGGTGCTGGCCAAGTTTATTTCTTGACTCCACTATTACTGCTCTTAGTCATGTGAATATTTTTGGTTGATAGACTATTAGCAGACATGTTATGAACAGGAATCTTGAATATCCATATATAGTTCATTTGACTCTTGAGCTCAGATAATGCACGGAAGGAGACCATGTCTCAAATAACTGTGCCCTTTCAGCCTGGGCCTTCAGAACAAACGTGTGGAGCAGATGTGAATCCAACCTGCAGCATAAACCCACCTTATATTTGCAGAATGTTAGACCTCCCGAGGACTGATGAGAATGAGAATGCTGTTGTCCTAAGCCACTGAGTTTGGGGTGGTTTCTTATGCAACATTACTGTGGCAATAAAAAAGATGTATATTCAACTTCAAAATAGAATGCCAAATGTTTTGCAAATCAGTTTTACCAAGTACATTCCTACAAGCAATGTATGAGAATTCTAGTTGCCTTACATTTTTGCCAACATTTTAAAACTTTTTTTAAAGTTTATTTATTTTGAGGGAGAGAGAGAAGAGGGGAGGGAGGGAGGGAGGGAGGAAGGGAGGGAGGGAGGGAGGGAGGGAGGGAGAGAGAGAGAGAGAGAGAGAGAGAGAGAGAGAGAGAGAAACCCAAGCAGGCCCCACACTGTCAGAGCACAGCCTGACACAGAGCTAGAATTCATGAATTGCAAGACCAAGAGTTGAAATCAAGAGTTGGAAGTTTAACCAACTGAGTCACCCAGGTGCCCCAACTGCCAATGCTTTTTTAGTTACTCTGGAGGGTGTGTTATGGTTTGAATTTGCATAATTTCCAACTTTGTTCTTTTTCATATATGTTTAGGCTAGTCTAACTTTCATATATGTTAGGCTAGTCTAATTTTCACATAAATTTTAGAATTAACTTTTCTATCTAAAAAAACTGCTAGTGTTTTGTTTGGGCTTCTGTTCAATATATAGATCAGTTTGGGGAGAATTACCATCTTAATATTCCATCTTCATGAACATGATATCTCTACTTAGGTCTTTTAAAATTTCCCAGCAATATTAAATCTTTAAGTGTACAGGTATTATTCACATTGTTATATTTACCTCTATATTTTTATGATGATTAAAAATTTACAATGGTTTGTTGCTGATATATGGAAATACAATTGATTTTTTCCACATTAGCCTTATACCTGCAACTTGCTGAATTCAATTATTAGATCTGATGGCTATTAGTATATTTATGTATATTCTTTAAGATTTTCTGAGGTAAACATAATGACTGCACATAAAAATACTTTTCTTTGTTTATAATCTGTATTTTTCCTTATCACCTTATGGCCTCTAATGCAATGATGAATAGAAAAGGTGAGAACAAACATCTTTGTGTATCACTGATCTTAGAGGAAAAGCATTCAGTTGTTTACCATTAAGTAAGTATAATGTTGGCTTTAGTATTTTACATCTTTTTAGGTTGAGGATTTTCCCTTCTATTCCTAGTTTTTGAGAACTTTTATCACAAATAAGCGAATTTTGGTGTGCTTGGGTGGCTTAGTTGGTTAAGTGTCCGACTTCGGCTCAGGTCATGATCTCATGGTTTGTGGGTTCCAGTCCCGCATTGGGCTCTGTGCTGACAGCTCAGAGCCTGGAGCCTGATTTGGACTCTGTGTCTCCCTCTCTCTCTGCTCCTCCCCCACTCACACTCTGTTTCTCTGTCTCTCAAAAATAAACATTTAAAAATTAAAAATAAAAATAAATAAATAAATAAGTGAATTTCATCTGCATCTATTGAGATTATATAGTTTTCTTTTTTAGCCTATTAGTTTGGTGAATTACATTAATTGATTTTCAGATGTTAAGCCAACCTTGAATTCCTGGGATAAATCCAATTTAATTAGGATGTATTATCCTTTTTATATATTACTGGACACAAACTGCAGATATTTTGTTACGAATTTTGGCATTTACATTCATGAGGGATATTGGTCTATACATTTTACTTTTCTTGTAATATCTTACTTTGTTATCAGGTAACTCCAACCTCACAGAATTAGCTTATAAGTATTCCTTCTTTTAATTTCCAAAATACTTTCATTAAAATTGGTAATAGCTCTTGCAAAAGTGTTTAATAGACTTAATCGGCAAAGTCATCAGTGTCTGTTTTTTTCTTTATGGAAAGATTTTTTAGTACTTTTTTTTTTTTTACTAATAATATAGAGTTATTAAGAATATTTCAAAGAAAGATAGCTCTACTAATGTTACAGTCATACCAGGATGACTGTTGACATACAGGTGTGCCTCCATGAGAAGGAATAGCAGAAGACTAGTTACCTATGAGGAAATAGAGATCACTAAAATAATCCAGCCAGTCACTAAACAAATAAGCAAATAACAGTAGCAAGACCCAAAGGGAGGAGGGAAGACCAATACACAGAATTGGATAAACTTATTATCTAAATTGTAGCAGTTTTTAGCCAAAATTTATTATGTGTGAAAAGAAACAAGGAAGTATGACCTAGACACTGAGAAAAAAAAGCAACAGAAACTCCTGTGAGAGTGACTAATCTTGGACTTAACAGAGACTTCAAATAGCCCTTATAGATATGTTCAACAAACTAAAGCAAAGTGTGATAAAAGAAAGATATGACAATGCCACGTCAAATAGAGAATATCAACAAAGAGAAATTATTTAAAAAGAGCCAAATGGAAAATGTGGAGTTGACAAGCACAAAAACTAAAATAAAAAACACTAGAGGGACTCAACAATAGATTTGAATTAGAAGAATTACCAAATTTGAAGGTAGATCAATAGAGATTATGTAAACTGAAAAAAAGATAAAGAATGAAGAAAATGTTAAACCTCACAGAAATGTGAGACAACATTGAGTACCTCAATATATGTGTAATGGGAGGACCAAGAGAGGAGAAAAAAGAAAAAATATTTGAAGAAACAATGGCTGAAAACTCCCCAAATTTATATAAAAAATAATAATAATACACACATCCAGGAAGCTCAATGAACTCCACATGGGATAAATTCAAAGAGATTCACAAACATGCACATCATGGTAGCAATGCTGAAAGTCAAAGCCAAGGATGAAACTTTGAAAGCAGCAATAGAAAACTAACTTGTCACTTACAAGTGACACATGATAAGATTAAAAGTTGACTTAGCAGAACTAATGGAATCAAGAAGACAGTGGGATGACATATTCAAAGTGATCTAAGGGAAAAAATTATCAACCAAGAATCTTATATCCAGCAAATCTATCAAAATGAAGGTGAATGAAAGACTGTCCCAGATAAACAAAAACCGAAAGATTATGTTGTCAGCAGATCTGTCTTACAAAAAATACTAAAGAGTTCTTCAGGTTGAAACCAAGTGACCCAAAATGGTAATCTGAATCCATGTGAAAAAATAGAGAACACTGGTAAAGTTAATTATGTAATGATAAATAAAAGTATAAATGCATATTTTCTCTTTTATTTTCATAAATAATTTTAAATCTACAGAATAATATGTATATAATATTGGGATTATTGGGCTTATAACATATAGAAATGTAATATATAATGTAACAATGTATATTATATAATGTATAATATATATTAAATTTACATACAGACACACGTATATTATATACATTACACAATGTATTGCATAATGTATATAGTATTTTATATATATATATATATATATATATATATATATATATATATATAATGTGTGTGTATGTGTATATTCATACATACACACATAATACATCTGCTAATAAAAACACAAAGGAGGAGGTGGGAGCAAAGCTGTATTTGACTAAGGAAATGACATCAGATGGTAAAGTAATAATTATAGCAATATATTTTTGGGTTTTAACATTAATAACAATAATACCACAAAAGGTGGAGGGAAGGATTAGAGCCATATATGTATAGCATTTCTGTACATCATTAGAATTAAGCTAGTATAAATCTGATCTGATTCTGACAAGATGTATTTGGCAAATCCTAGAGCAATCATTAAAAAAGCAAATAAAATTAAAGAAGTAGAAATGATGCAATAGAAAATGTTCACTTAAAGAAAATGAAAACAGTAAAGAAGGAATAGAGGAACAAATAAAACATGAGGTATAGAAAATAAAACAAAAAAATAAAATGGCAAACTTAAATCCAGCTATATCAATAACGTAAAATGTGAGTGCTTAAACAATCAAAATGCAAAGATTCATAAAGTGGATTAAAAAATGATTCCACTATAAACTGTCCACAGGAGACAAACTTTGGATTTAAAGACATAAATATATTGAAAGTAAAAATATTGAAAAAGGTATATCATGAAGAAAGCATCCATAAGAAAGCTGAAATGGCTATATTAAGACAATATATTTTTTTAAGACAATATACTTTAAAGCAAAAAAAGTTACTAGAAATAAAGAGGAAAATTTTATGCTAAAAGGGTTAATCTCTGAGGAAAATATAATTTAAATAGATATGCACCTAATAACAGAACTACAAAATACATGAAGCAAAAATTGCAGAAATGAAAGGAGAAATAGACAATAATAGTTGGAGGCCTCAAAACTCCACTTTTGATAATGGGTAGAATAAATAGAATATCAACAGAAGACTTGAACATTACAACCCAATCAGACCTAATAGACCTCTATAGAACACTCCACAACAGAATATACATTCTTCTCAAATGCATGTGGAACATTTTACAAAATAGATAATATGTTAGGTCATAAAACAAACCCTATTAAGTTTTATGTCTTTCTCTGAGCACAATGGAATGAAATTAGCAATTGATTGCCAGAAAAAAATTAGGAAACTTATATGTATGTGGAAATTAACACACTCCTAAGTAGCCAGTAGATTTAATAATAAATCAAAAGGGAATTAAAAGACATATTTTGAGTTGAATGAAAATTAAGACACTAAATGCCAAAACCTATGGGATGCAATGAAAGCAATGCTTAGAGAGAAATTTATACCTGTAATGCCTATATTAAGAAATAAAATTTTAGGGGTGCCTGGGTGGCTCAGTCGGTTAAGTGTCCGACTTCAGCCCAGGTCATGATCTCATGGTTTGTGGGTTCAAGCCCTGCATCCAGCTCTGTGCTGACAGGTCAGAGCCTGGAGCCTGCTTCGGATTCTGTGTCTCCCTCTCTCTCTGCCCCTCCCTAGCTCACGCTTGCCCCCCCCCCCTGTCAGAAATAAACAAACTTAAAAAAAAGAAATAAAAAATTTTAAGTTAATAATCTAACCCCTACCTGATGAAACTTATAAAAGAACAAGCTAAACTTAATACAAGCAACAAGATAGAAATAATAAAAATCAGTATAGAAATTAGGAAAATAGAGAATAAAATAACAATAGAGAAAAATCAATGAAATCAAGAGGTGGTTCTTTTAAAATATGGACAAACCTTTAGTGAGACTGGCCAAGAAAGAGAAGATTCAAATTATTAGAATCATAAATGAAAGAGAGCATTAACATAAACCTTACCAAAATAAAAAGGGTTATAAAGGAGTACTATACACAACAGTAGTGCAACAAATCAGATAAATTAGGTAAATAGATGAATACATAGAACTACTGAACTGCTACTGAAAATTGACTCAAGAAGAAATAAACAGCCTAACTGGAATCTAACAAGTGAAAAGATTGAATTAGTAATTAAAAAATATACATCCACAAAGAAAAGCCCAGAGATAGGGGGCTTCACAACTGAACTCTATCAAACATATAAAGAAGAATTAGTATCAATTTTCCACAAATTTTTCCAAAAAGTAGAAGTGGGAGAGGACATCCCCAACTCATTTGATGAGACCAGTGTTATAATGATAACAAAAAAACAGACAAAATGGTCACAAGAAAGGAAAACTATAAATCAGTATCTCTTATGAATATGAATGCAAAAATTCTCAACAAAATATTAGCAAACTGAATCCAGCAACATATAAAAAGAGTTATACATCAGGAGTAAGTGGGATTATCTCAGAAATACAAAGCTGGTTTAATATAAAAATTGATTAATGTAATAAATCATATCAATAGAACAAAAAACAAAAGTCACATGATTCTTTCAATAGATTTAGTAAAATCATTTAAACAAAATCCAATACACTTTATAATTTAAAAAACCATTCAATAAACTAGGAATAGAAGGGATCTTCCTTAACTTGATAAATTATTATATTTTACATGCTTTAGAAGGCTTTTTGAGAGCTGACTCTACTTACCTTTCCATCCTCATAATCATACTTATATCTGTTTTGCTTAGATCTCTGGCCATGGCCTTATTTTGTTCTTTCATTTGGGATAAATTCCTCTGCCTTCTCATTTTGTCTGTCTCTGCCTTCTTCTCTGTGTTAGAAAAGCCAATTATGTCTCCTGCTTCTGAAACTAATGGCTTTATGAAGAAGAGGTTATATAGTGCCTGGTGTTTGGTACTTCAGGGAGTACCTTCAATGGGCAGTGTTTGGTCCCTGGCCTGAATATGGGGAGTTTTAACTAGATGTTCTTTAGTCTGTTTGTAAAATGAGACCTGTCACCACCTCCACCAGAACTGAGGGCCTGCAAATCTCATTGGTTGGGAGATGTGGTGTCAGCAGGCGTTTATGCTGGTCTTCTGGAGTAGGAGCCTACTGCACTGAGGTGAGCTTGACTTGAGAGGGACAGTCCCACCAGAGCAGGGTTGGGGGCTTGGTATAAGCAAGATAGGCAGCTAGCGTCAGTGCTGTGCTGCTGCTTATAGGTGGCTCTGTATTTACATTGAAGGGTGGAGGAGGAAAATGGTGCTAGCCAGCTCCTTTTTTCCTGTAGGGGTCTCTCTGTGAATGCTGCCTCTCAGGGACATGCTCCAGGAAAAGCAAATACTCTCCCCACTGTATGCTCTGGGCACTCTTCAGATCACTATTTCCACACTGCCTGCCCCTGGGTTGTTTGTCTGCCTTCTCTCCAGGAGCAGTGCAGTATCCTCTGGGATCTATCTCAGCCAAGCCTACTGACCTTGAAAACTCCAGGATTTAAGCCCCCGCTGGTTGTAAGAACTCAAAATTTGGCTCCTCTCCTTTTCTAAACCAACTGCTATGGGGAAACATTCTTCGTGTTGCATTCCCCTGTATGCTCCTCTATCTCTCCTATTCTCTCTTCTCTCCCTTCTCTGTGGCCATGGCTCCCTCCCCTCTACAGAGGCCAGGATCCATTTCTCTCTCAAGCTACATCTCCACACTTTCTACCTTCCTCGATATGGCCTCTTCTCTCCCTTTAGTTGTGGAGTTTGTTCTGCCAATCTGTAGGTTGATTTCAGGGGTATTTAGGATTATTTGATAGTTATCTAGTTGTATTCATCAGGCGAGGTGAGCCTAGGGTCCTTCTGCTCTGCCCCACCTTCCTGTCTCTCCTCAAAGAGGTATTCTATTATCAGGAGATTCACTATGTGCCCTCCACACTGCAAGCTAAAGCTGCCACAGAACATTTTGGCCTCTTACAGCTAAAGAGCAGGAGGTGAGAAGAGGAGTCACTGTCTTGACAGTTGCAATTGACACTGATCAGGAGGAGGAGGTAGGGCTGTTTTTACACACAAGAATACCTGTGTACCCAGAGGAGTCAGTTGGTTGCAACTTGGTCCTCCCGTGCCCATTATAATTGTGAATGAACAAACACAGCAATTCCAGTGTATGAATGTATGAAATGATTACTATGGATGCCAACCACTCAAGAATCTAGGTTTGAGTCCCATCACCAAGTGATTGAGAAGATAGCTGACAGTGAGGGGAATTTAAAATTGACAGTGGAAGAGGAAAACAAGGAGTACCCATTGAGCCCTGAGACTAACTTCACAGACAGAGGCTGTAGTGTAGCCTATAAATTTTCTTTTTACAAATTCCTCCTTGAGAGGCCCCTGGTAACAATGGAGGAACTGCTCCCCAAATATGTGTTGAGAAATGGATCTATGTGGTGCAAGAGTTAGACTGTGGCAGCAAGAGAAGTTATCTCCTTCAAGAGAACCTGCTGTGGAAGCATAGTTGACTCATGGACTTCAATTGCCAAACCATTGGACCCTATCATGGCATTCAAGTTTCCTCCAGGATGTTCCTGAACAGCAACAGGGCACATCAGGGTTACTAGTGATGGCTTATTCCTACCTGACTCCTATAGTGGATAACTTTTGCTCAGGGACTCTCCATGAGCCTGGTCAAGACTTCTATAGGCCTTAGCTTCCACCTGAGACTCCTTCTAGTCAAACCTTCCTTTTCTTTTTCCACAGTTGTTAGACTTATAGCCCCATCTGTAGGTTCTCCCTGCCTATCCCTGTGCTCTCCCCATTTATCCTTTATGGAATTTCCCCTAATAAGTCTCTTAAACATCTAACCTATCTTCGTATCTGCCTCTTATAGGACCCAAACTGGAACACTCCTCGACAAACATTTTAGATTCCTAAACCTAACTAATTTTAGCATCTGCTTCCCAGATAACACAACCAGCACACTTGTGGAGCTTATTAGAAATGGAATCCCTGGACCCCAACTCTGGGATACTTATTTTTAACTAGGTAAGAGGTAGAGCTCAGGAACTACATTAACATTTTTTTTAATGTTTATTCATTTTTGAGAGAGAGAGAGAGAGAGAGAGAGAGAGAGGCAGTGAATGGGGGAGGGACAGAGAGAGAGAGGGAGACACAGAATGCAAAGTAGGCTCCAGGTTCTGAGCTGTCAGCACAGAACTGGACACAGGGCTTGAACTCACAGACCATGAGATCATGACCTGAGCCAAAGTCGGATGCATAACTCACTGAGCCACCAAGGTGCCCCAGGAAATAAATTGACCATCAAGCCAATTTAAGAGCACTGAAACTGATTCTTTTTTAACAACAATAACAATAACAACAACACAAAAGAAATTCCAACCTAAAAAGCATATGCTATAATATCAAAAGAAAGAACAGGGGCACCTGCGTGGCTTAGTCAGTTAAGCATCCAACTTTGTCTCAAGTCATGATCTCACTGTTCATGAATATGAGCCCCACATTGGGCTCTGTGCTGACAGAGTGGAGCCTGCTTGGGTCCTCTATCTCCCTCTCTAGTCCTGTCCTGTTCATGCATGCTCTCTCTCTCTCAAAAATAAATAAACATTAAAAAAGAAAGAGCAAAACTTTTCAGGGCTAAAGATGAAATGAAAAAATTGATGGCATGTATAAAGAGTAGAATTACTGGGGCACCTGGGTGGTGGTTACGCGTCCAACTTCAGCTCAGGTCACGATCTCACTGTTCATGGGTGTGAGCCCTCAGTCCGGCTCTGTGATGACAGCTCAGAGCCTGGAACCTGTTTCAGATTCTGTGTCTCCCTCTCTCTATCTTCCCCTCTCCTGCTTATGCGCTCTCTCTCCGCCCCCCCTCTCAAAATCAAGTAAACATTAAAAAAAAAGAGAATTACTTCCATAATGTGGGGGTTGGCATATTATGCCCACATGCCAAATCTAGCTTGCTACCTTTTAAAATAAAGTTTTGTTGGGACTCCATCACACACATTTGCTTCTGTACTGAGTATGGATGCTTTGTACTTCAAGAGCAAGGGTGAATTTTTTCCATGGGAGTTGTCCCACAAAGCCTAAAATATTTACCATCTGACTTTTTACAGAAAAAAAAAATGTCAACCTTTGCCATAAAGACTTAATGAAAATAAAGTAAACCTAGTGAACCTAGTGAAAGTTCTGGAGACAGACTAGCTGAGTTCAAGTTTTAATTCTGGCACTCACCAGCTAAGAAGATAGTTTAATCTATGTTTAAGTATTCTATTTATAAAATGGAGATAGTAAGAGTACCTACATCATAGGATTAATATAATAATAAAATGTGATTATGTATATAATTTCTTGGCACATGGGTTGGTATGTGGTAAAGAAGTTTTTTTAAAGTTATTTTAATGGATGGATCAGGCTGACAACTCCTAGACCAATTGATCAAATTAACTATCATACAAAGAGGAAAATGTAGACATCACAACATCCTGATTTAACGCAATAGGAATTTTACAATCTATGGAGAATTCTTACCAAAAGACGTGAATCTAACACCCAACAGAGGAACATGTTAAATAACACCACAGAGATGTGAGCAGCAAAATCTAGAATGGGAAAATTTTATAGTTAAAATGACTAGTTTATTTAAAAAATATATTACAAGGGGGAAAATAAAGAAGATGAGGAAACCTAGTTCAAGAGAGATGTAAGTAGTGTACCAGCAATATATTGACCTTTTTTACTCTCCAATTAAATAAATGGTAAAAATATTTTTTGGAGATAATATAGAAAACTGGAATACTAACTAGAGTTTCAATATTAAGGAATTAATATTTTTTAAGATGAGGATAATGGCACTGGGTTCATATTTAAAAATTCTTTATATTTCAGAGATATGTCCTGAAATATTTAAATATTAAATATTACATTGTAATCCAGTATCCAAATAATTGTATCCAAAATAATCCAGTGGCATAAAGAATTAGCAAATTATGGGCAAAACAAATTTAGCCATGCATTAGTAGTGGTTAAAGCTAAAAACAAAAAACAAAAAACAAAAAAACCCCAAAGTCAGCTTTTTTTTTTTTTTCTGACCATGATGGAGTAACTGGTACCAGTCTAGCCTTCCCACTATAAACTTCTGGAACTCTGGGAAAAGTATACAAAATAACCATTTTCAGACTTTGACCAACACAGCCCAAGACTTTAATTTCTTAAAGAAAGTGAACAAAGCAAGCCTTATAATTGTTCTAGTTTTCTGAATGAATGCATTTATTGCACCTTGGACAGGAAGGGAGAACCCTACATAGAATGATGGTTTTCTTGAGCTGAAGAAACATATTTCAACTTCAAGAGGCTAACATGGTTTGAATTTTTGGGACAGCACCCAAGGAGGAGAAAGTATGCAGAGAATTTCAGAAATCTTTTTAGGGATTTCCTTGATTCTCTGACAGAATCCTAAACTGCACATGGATAGGGAAAGAGACCAAGAAGTCAGGAGAAGAAAAAATTCCAGGGAAAGACTATCAAGTACCAGAGCTCACACAGGCTTGGGAAACATTTGAGTTCTGAGCTACCAGAGCAGAAATACCTTGTTGAACATGAGGGGCATGCAGCAGAAATTTATAAAAGCCATGCATTAGTAGGGATAAACTAGCCCTAAAGGAAAGCTACCATACACATGCTCTAACAACGTTAAAGGACAAGACTTGAAAGAATCAAATGGATCTGCAAATTAACTGCTTGCTAGAACAAAGTTCAATGTTCTTTGAAGACAACACAATCCAAACAATGATGTAAAATTCACAATATTCTGCATTCAATAATCATTAGACATAGAACACAGCAGGAAAAAAAGTGACTTATAATGAGAAAGAAATCAGTTAATAGAAATACAGTCAGAAATGACAGAGACATTGGACTTGGCATATGAGCACTTTTACATTGCTGCTATAATATGTTCAAAAATTTAAAGAGAAAATGAAACAATGAAAGAAATGGACACTACATTAGAAATCAAATGGAACTTCTAGAACTGAAAAAAATAATATCTAAAATGAAAAATTCAGGGCACCTGTGTGGCTCAATCAGTTAAGCATCCAACTCTTGATTTCAGCCTAGGCCATGATCTTGAGGTTGTGGAAACAAGCCCCATGTTGGACTCTGTGTGAGCATGGAGTCTGCTTGGGATTGTCTCTCTCCCTTTCACTCTTTCCCTCCCCTGCTCTCACATGCTCTTTCTTTCTCTCTCAAAATAAAACAATATTTTAAAATATAAATAAAATGAAAAATTCACTAGATGGACTAAATAGAAGATTAGACATGGCAGAAGAAAAGATCAGTGAACATGAAGACATAGTAATGGATGCTCCATTTAAGTACAGAAGAAAAATTCTAAAAAAAAATAAAACTCCAGTGATTTGTGAAATATTAAAAAGCCTAAAACATAATTTCAGAATTTCAGAATTTCAGAAAAAAAGGAGACAGTAGAACATACTTAAGGAAACAATAGTTAAAACATTTCCAAATTTGATGAAAGTTATAAACCCATAGCCCCACAAAGTTTGACAAAAATCCTAAGAAGTATTTGTTTTTTACACAAAAGCATATCTAGGCACATTATAATGAAATTGTTAGAAATCAATGATAAGGAGAAAATCTTCAAAAAACAACCAGAAGGGAAAAGGGAAAATTTGATACATGGAAAAAACAATAATAATAGCAAAAGATATTTCAAGAAAAACTCAAGTCATAAAACAATGGACGTACTTCTTTAAAGTAGTGAAATTAATAACTGTTAACTTACAATGCTGTATGCAGAAAATGGCAGAGTAGGAGGATCCTAAGCTTACCTCCTCCTATGGATACAACTAGATAACACCCACATCAGTGTAAATAACCCAGAAAATGATCCAAACACTGGAAGAACAGACTCTCCACAGATAAATGTAGAGAAGAAGCTGTATCAAAGAGAGTAGGAAGTGTAGAGACACAATTAGGAGACAAACTGATGCACTTGCCTGTCTGCAGAGGGAGAGACCCCATGAGCACAGAAAGGGGAGAGGATCAGACCCTACACCAGGTACCTCAGGCATGGGGGAGCTGCATTGGGAAGATGAATCACTTAAAATTTGGCTTTGAAAACCAAAAGGGCCTAACTACATGAGCTCTTTCAATCAGTGGAGCTTAGCACCTGGAATTAAAAAAAAAAATCAGTGGGCTTGACTTTGGAAGAGCCAGAAGGTGATAGGAAACTGAGTCCCTATCCTTAAAGAGAGGGCACAACAAACAGCTCTGCTGAGATACAGCATAGAAAGAGCAGTTTGAAAAACACCTGGGGAAATCTCTTACACTC
This sequence comes from Panthera uncia, assembly GCF_023721935.1. NCBI lineage: Eukaryota > Metazoa > Chordata > Mammalia > Carnivora > Felidae > Panthera > Panthera uncia. The sequence goes on along the minus strand of NC_064809.1, from coordinate 4,858,180 downwards.
TTGGTGGGAATGCAAACTGGTACAGCCACCTTGGAAAACAGCATGGAAATTCCTCAAAAAGTTAAAAATAGAACTACCCTATGATCCAGCAATTGCACTACTAGGTATTTACCTAAAGTATTTAAAAAATACTGATTTGAAGGGGCACATGCACCCTAATGTTTATAGCAGCATTATCAACAATAGCCAAATTATGAAAAGAGCCCAAATGTCCACTGACTTACGAATGGATAAAGATGTGGTATAAATAATGGAATATTAGCCATCGAAAAGAATGAAATCTTGCCATTTGCAATGATGTGGATGGAGCTAGAATGTATTATGCTAAGTGAAATAAGTCAGCCAGAGAATGATAAATACCATATGCCTTCACTCATATGTGGAATTTAAGAAACAAGACAGAAGAGTGTATTGGAGGGGCAGGGGTAAAGAGAGGGAGGCAAACTTAAGAGACTCTTAAATATAGAGAACAAACTGAGGGTTACTGGAGGGGAGGTAGGTGGGGATGGGCTAAATGGATGATGGGTATTAAGGAGGGCATATGTTGTGATGAGCACTGGGTGTTATAGGTAAGTGATGAATTACTAAATTCTACTCCTGAAACATTACACTATATCTTAACTAAATAAAATTAAATAAAAACTTAAAAAAAAAAAGAAAGAAAGAAAAGAAAACTCCTTGGGGTATACAAGATAGAGATTTGTTTAATAATCTCCAAACATGTGCTAGAGGGGCAGGGATCATTGGGAGACTTCTCCAAGAAACAAAGAGCTGGCAGTCACTATTTCTTTCCACCCACCCTAGCCTAGATACACGGACAGATGTATTTAGATATATTTAGATAGAGAATCAGCACAGAGCCAACCCTCTAACCTAGGTTGCTAACACCTCTCAACCTCCCTATACTCTTTTGTGGACTCCTCCATTCTGACCTTCTCTCACAGCAGAACAGCACAAACTTTGCTAACAGCGTATGGCCTGCCCCTGTTGTTTCCTGTGGACCTGCCCACAGCAGAAATCCATCCAAACAGGCCAGACAAGTGTGGCAGTATGCAAGCAGCTCCAACAGAGGTCAGCACCACTCTAAAGTGACTCCTGCTTTGGAGAGAGATAACCACACATATCAGTCTGACTGTGGCCCAGAACTGGGCTGGGGGCAGACATTTAGTCTTGCTGCAGGACCTGCTCACCAACAAAAAGTTATCAGGAGACAACAAGTAGAGTACCGTGCAATTTGGTGCTACGACAACTCTGGCAAACGCCTAGTCTGACACAACTCATGCCCAAGGTGGCCCCCGACTGGCTCACCAACAAACAGGGATCAAACTGTGTCCACAACAGGCAAAGGGCCATTGCAAATAACTGGGATGAAGGCAAACACACCTCAGCCACAACAGTAGAGTGTACACAACACATATAATAGGAGGCACCACTGAAGGATCATGTTCTGGTGAACAGGGGACATTGCACTGCAAGGCACTACAGGACCTCTTTTTCATAAGGACACTACTTTCAAGAAAAAGAGATATATATGACTTTCCTAACAAATAGAAACAGAGAGTTGGTCAAAATGAGGAGGGAGAGGAATATGTCCCAAATGAAAGAGCAGGACAAAATCACAACAAAAGAGCTAAACTAAACAGAGATAAGTAATATGCCTAACAGAGTTTATACTAATGTTCATAAAAATACTCACTTGACTTGAGAAAAGAGTGGAGAACATCAGTGAGACCCATACCAAAGAAATAAAAAAGAACTAATAAGAGATGAATAACTCAATAACTGAAATTAAAAATACACAAGAGGGAATAAATAGTAGACTAGAGGAAGAGAAAGAATGGTTCAGTGACTTGGAGCACAGACTAATGGAAAGCAATCAAGTTAAATAGAAGAAATAAAAATAAAAATAAAAAATGAAAATAGATAAAAGGAACTCAGTGACACAATTAAGGGTAATAATATTAGCATTATAGGAAGACAAGAAAAGGAAGAAAGAGAAAAGGGGGCAGATAATTTATTTGAAGAAATAGCCACAATCCAGGGAAGGAAATAGAAATCCAGATCCAAAAAGTACAGGGAGCCCTCCACAAAATCCACACAATGAGGTCCACACTAAGACACATAGTAATTAAAGTGACAAAAAGTAGTGATAAAGAGAGAATTTAAAAAGCTGCAAGAGAAAAGAAAACAGTTACATACAAGGGAACCCCCTAAGGCAATATGCAGATTTTCCAGCAGAAATCTTACAGGTCATAAGGGAGCAGCATGATATATTCAAAATGGTAAACGGGAAGAATTTGAAGCCAACAATACTATCTACCCAACAAGGCTATCATTCAGAGTAGAGGGAGAAATCATTTCTGAAACAAATAAAAGTTAAAGAAAATCATCACCACTAACCCAATCTTACAAGAAATGTTAAAGGGGATTCTGTGTGTGGAAAGAAAAGACTATAAAAGCAGGAGTAAGAAAAGTAGAAAGCACAAAAACAGTAAAATTAAGTATATCTGTGAAAATCAGTCAAGAGATTCACAAAATAAAAGGATGTATAAAAGGACACCAAATACATAAAATGCGGGAAGAGAGAAGTAAAAATTTAGTGCTTTTAGAATGGGTTGAACTTAATATGGCCCTCAACTTAATACAGACTGGTATATACCTAAGATGCTATATATATAAACCTAATGGTAAACAGAAATCAAAAACTGGTAATAGATAAGCAAAGAATAAAGAGAAAGGAATCCAAGTTTATCACTTATAAAGGCTAGCAAACCATCAGAGAAGAGAGCAAGAAGGGAATAGAGAAGAACTACAAAAACAACCTCAAAACAAGAAACAAAATAGCGATAAATGCATATCTATCAATCATTACCTAAATGTAAATGAACTAAATGCTCCAATCAAAAGATATAGGGTGATGGAATGGATAAAAAGCAAGACCCATCTATATGCTCCTTATGGGAGACCCATTTCAGACCTAAAGACACATGCAGAGTGAAAGGAAAAGGATGGAGAAGCATTTATCATGCAAATGAATGTAAAAGAAAGATGGGGTATCAATACTTATATGGCACAATATAGACTTTACAACAAAGATTGTAATAAAAGACAAAGGAGGATATGACATAGTCATAAAGGAAACAATCCCGCCAGAAGATATAACAACTGTAAATATTTATACACTCAACATGAGGGCATCCAAATGCATGAAGCAGCTAATATGAAACATAAAGGAACTAAATTATAGTAAAACAATAATAGTAGGAGACCTTTAACACCCTGCTTACACCAATGGAAAGATCATCCAAACAGAAAATCAACAAGGAAACAATGGCTTTGAATGACACATTGCACCAGATGGATCTAACAGAGGTATTCAGAGCATTTCATCCCAGAACAGGGGAATACACATATTTTTCAAGTGCACATGGAACATCCTCCAGAATAGTTGTCTAACATGGAGACAAATAAAAATGAAAACACATGGTCCAAATTTTTGGGGTGCAGCAAAAGCTGTTCTAAGAGGGAAGTTGATAGAAATACAGGCCTACCTCAAAAAGCAAGAAACATTTCCAATAAACAACCTAATATTATACTTAATGGAGCTAGAAAGATAAGAACAAACAAAACCCCAAACCAGTAGAAAGAAGGAAAAAAATTAAAATTAGAGCTGAAATAAGCAAAACAGAAACTATAAAGAACAATACAACAAGTAATTGAAACTGGTAGCTGGTGCTTTGAAAAGATGAACAAAATTAGTAAATGTTTAGCCAGACTCATCAAAAAGAAGGAAAAGGAGAGAGGACTCTAAGAAACAAAATCAGAAATGAGAGAGGAGAAATTACAACTGATACCACAAATAGAAAGAATTGTAAGAGAATATTATTTAAAAATATACACCCCAAAATTGGACAACAAAGATGAAATGCGGGTCAGGGGATGGGTGAAATAGGTGATGGGTATTAAGAAGTACGCTTATCATGCTGATCACTGAGTAATGTATAGAACTGTTGAATCACTATATCGTACACCCAAAACCAGTAAAAAACTACGTTTACTTTACTGGAATTTAAAATCTTAATAAGAAAATAAATACCTATAAAGCCCTAGAAAGATGGATACATTGCTAGAAACACATAGCCTCCCACAACGGAATCAGAAAGAAATTGAAAATTTGAACACACCAACTGCCACCAATGAAATTGAATCAGTAATCAGAAAGATCCCAACAAACAAAAGCCCAGGACCAGATGGCTGCACAGATAAATTCTATTAAATATTTGAAGAATAGTTAATACCTATTCTTCTCAAACTATTTCAGAAATTGAAGAGGGAGGAGAGCTTCTGAATTCATTCTCTGAGGTCAGTATTACCTTGATACAAGAACAAGATAAAGACACTATTAAAAAAATAAAGCCAGAGAGAGAAAGAGAGAGAGCAAGAACCATAGGCTAGTATCTCTGATGAACACAGATGCAAAAATGCTCAACAAAATACTAGCAAACTGAATCCAAAAATACATTAAAAAAATCATTCATCACAATCAAGTGGGATTTATTCCTGGGATACAAGTGTGGCTCAGTATAATCAAATCAATCAATGTGATAAGTCAACAAGAGAAGGGATAAAAAAAAAAACCCATACGATCACATTAATACATGCAGAAAAAGCATTTGACAAAGTACAACATCTATTTGTGATAAAAACTCAACCAAGTGGATTTAGAAAAAACATACCTCAGCATAACAAAAAGCATATATGAAAAACAGGTAACATGTTCAAAATGGTGAAAACCTGAGAGCATTTTCCCTGAGATCAGGAACAGGAAAGGGATGTCCACTCTCACCACTTGTATTCAACATAGTACTGGAAGTCCTAGCCATAGTAATCAGACAAGAAAAAGGATAAGACTACATAGAGAAAATCCTAAAGAGTCCACCAAAAAACTACTAGAACTGATCAATGAATTCAGTAAGGCTGCAGGGTACAAAATCAATGTACAGAAATCTGTTGCATTTCTATGTACTAATAATGAAGCATAGAAAGAGAAATTAAGAAAACATTCCCGTTTACTATGCACCAAACATAAAAGGCGGTGAAAGATCTATACTCTTAAAACTATACAACACTGATGAAAGAAATTGAAGATGACATGAACAAATAGAGACATTCCATGCTCAGGATACATGGGTGGTTCAGTCGGTTAAGTGTCCAACTCTTGATCTCAGCTCAGGTCTTGATCTCAGGGTTGTTAGTTCAAACCCACATTCTGTGCTGGGTGTGAAACCTACTTTAAAAAAAAATACAGGGGCGCCTGTGTGGCTCAGTCGGTTAAGTGGCCGACTTCGGCTCAGGTCATGATCTCGCGGTCCGTGAGTTCGAGCCCCACGTTGGGCTCTGTGCTGACAGCTCAGAGCCTGGAGCCTGTTTCAGATTCTGTGTCTCCCTCTCTCTGACCCTCCCCGTTCATGCTCTGTCTCTCTCTGTCTCAAAAATAAATAAATGTTAAAAAAAATAAAAAAAAAAATACATTCCATGATCATGGACTGGGAGAACAAATATTGTTAAAGTCTCCATATTACCCAAAGCAATCTACACATTTAATGCAATCCCTATCAAAATGCCAGCAGCAATTTTCACAAAAATAGAATAAATAATCCTAAAATGTGTATGGAACCACAAAAAACCCCAAATAGCCAAAGCAATCTTGAAAAAGAACAAAATTCAAAGCATCACAATTCTGGACTTCAAACCATACTACAAAACTGTAGTAACCCAAACAGTATGGTACTGGCACAGAAGTTGTCACACAGATCAATGGAACAGAATAGAGAGCCCAGAAGTAAACCCATGGTTATATAATCAATTAATCTTTGACAAAGGAGGCAAGATTAAGCAATGCAAAAAAGACAGTCTCCTCAATAAATGGTGTTGGGAAGACTGGACAACTACACGCAAAAGAATCAAACTGGACCATTTTCTTACACCATACACAAAAATAAATTCAAAATGGATTAAAGACATAAATGTGAGACCTGAAAGCATAAAGATCCTCAAAGAACATAACATAAATTTCTCTGACATTGGCAGTAGCAACATGTTTCTAGATATGTCTCCCAAGGCAAGGAAAATAAAAGCAGGAATGAACTATTGGAGCTACATCAAAATAAAAAGCTTCTTCACAGCCAAGGATATAATCAACAAAACTAAAAGGTAATCTACTGAATGGAAGAAGTTATTTTCAAATGGCATATCTAATAAAGGGTTAGTATCCAAAATATATAAATATATAAAGAGCTTATACATGCGTGGTGGGCACTAAGGAGGGCACTTGTTGGGATGAGCACTGGGTGTTATATGCAAGTGATGAATCACTAAATTCCACTCCTGAAGTCATTATTACACTATATTTGGATTTAAATAAAATTTAAAAATTAAAAAAATATATAGTAAAATAAGTAAAAAGGGAATTTAAATGTTGCTCTAGAAAACATCTATTTAACATATAAAAAGATAGTCATGGAAAAATAAAGGATCCAAAAAGAAAGAAACATATAGAAAAGAGCAAAATGGCAAGTGAAAAGTCTATCAGTAATTACCTGAACTATAAAGGATTAAATATTCAAAAAGGCATAGATTTTCAGATAGGTTAAGAAAACATGATGTAATAAACTGTTTACAAGAGACACATCTGAGGTTAAAAGACATAAATAGGTTTAAAGTTAAAGGATGGAAAGATATGCCGTTGCAAAAAGTAACCAAAAGGGAGATGGAGTGGATAGTATAACTAATAGAAGACAAAAGAAACCTTAAGAGAAAAATTATTGCTAGAGACAAAGAAGGTCATTTTATAATGATAAAAGTGTCAGCTCATCAAGAATACAGGATTATAGGGGCACCTGTGTGTCTCAGTCGGTTAAGCACCTGACTTCGGCTCAGGTCATGATCTCATGAGCTTGTGGACTATGAGTTCAAGCCCCACATTGGATTCTGTGTTGACAGCTCAGAGCCTGGAGCCTGTTTTGGATTTTGTGTGTGTGTCTCTCTCTGCCCCTCCCCCTCCACCACTCTTATTCTGTCTTTCTCTCTCTCTCTCAAAAGTAAATAAGCATTAAAGACCCCAAATAGCCAAAGCAATCTTGAAAAAGAAAACCAAAGCAGGAGGGATCACAATCCTAGACTTCAAGTTGTACTACAAAGCTATAATCATCAAGACAGTATGGTACTGGCACAAAAACAGACACTCAGATCAATGGAACAGAATAGAGAACCCAGAAATGGGCCCACAAACGTATAGCCAACTAAACTTTGACAAAGCAGGAAAGAGTATCCAATGGAATAAAGACAGTCTCTTCAGCAAATGGTGCTGGGAAAACTGGATAACAACATGCAGAAGAATGAACCTGGACCACTTTATTACACCATACATAAAAATAAACTCAAAATGGATGACAGACCTAAACAGAAAGACAGAAAGCCATTAAAATCCTAGAGGAGAAAGCAGGCAAAAACCTCTTTGACCTTGGCCGCAGCAAATTCTTACTCAACACGTCTCTGGAGGCGAGGGAAACAAAAGCAAAAATGAGCTATTGGGACCTCATCAAAAGAAAAAGCTTCTGCACAGCAAAGGAAATAATCAGCAAAACTAAAAGGCAACTGATGGAATGGGAGATGATATTTGCAAATGACATATCAGATAAAGGGTTAGTATCCAAAATCTATAAAGAACTGATCAAACTCAACCCCCAAAAAACAAATAATCCAGTGAAGAAATGGGCAAAAGACATGAATAGACACTTCTCCAAAGAAAACATCCAGATGGACAACCGACACATGAAAAAATGCTCTGTTGAGCATCACCAGGGAAACACAAATCAAAACCACAATGAGATATCACCTCACACCTGTCAGAACGGCTAACATTAACAACTCAGGCAACAACAGATGTTGGCGAGGATGCGGAGAAGGAGGATCTCTTTTGTGTTACTGGTGGGAATGCAAGCTGGTACAGCCACTCTGGAAAATAGTATGAAGGTTCCTCAAAAAACTAAAAATAGAACTACCCTATGACCCAGCAATTGCACTACTAGGCATTTATCCATGGGATACAGGTGTGCTGTTGCGAAGGGACACATGCACCCACATGATTATAGCAGCACTATCAACAATAGCCAAAGTATGGAAAGAGCCCAAATGTCCATCGACGGATGAATGGATAAAGAAGATGTGGTACATATATACAATGGAGTATTACTCGGCAATCAAAAAGAATGAAATCTTGCCATTTGCAACTACATGGATGGAACTAGAGGGTATTATGCTAAGCAAAATTAGAGAAAGACAAATATCATATGACTTCACTCATATGAGGACTTTAAGACACAGAACAGATGAACATAAGGGAAGGGAAGCAAAAATAATATAAAAACAGAGGCGGACAAAATAAATATGGAGAACAAACAGAGGGTTACTAGAGGGGTTGTGAGAGGGGGGGATAGGATAAATGGGTAAGAGGCATTAAGGAATCTACTCCTGACATCATTGTTGCACTATATGTAACTAATTTGGATGTAAATTAAAGAAAAATTAAAATAAATAAACATTAAAAAAATTTTTTTAAGAATACGTAACAACTATAGACATATGCATCAAAAAACAGGGCACCAAAACACATGAAGCAAAACCTGATGGAATTGAAGGGTAAAACAAGTCAAAAAATTCAACAATAATAGTTGAAGACTTCAACATCCCACTTTCAATAAGAGATAGGACAATTAGAAAATCGACAAGGGACTGGAAGACTTAACCAACACTATTGATCAATGAGACCTAATGGACATCGAGGAAACAATTCACCCAAAACCAGCAGAATACACATTCTTCTCAGGTGCTCCAGATAGACCATATGCTATGTGATAAAAGAAGGTTCACTAATTTTGAGAGGATTGAAATCATAGAAAGCACTTTCTGCAATCACAATGGCAGGACCTTTGGGAAATACACAAATGTGTGGAAAATGAACAATATATAGGTTTTTTGTGTGCTTTTTCTTTTTGAACAACACATGGGTAAATAACCAAGGGTCAAAAAAGAAATTATATCAGAAATATTAGAGGGTGCATCATTACTAACTTTACAGAAATAAAAAGATTATAATGTAATACTATAAGAAACCTACAGGAAGTAAAGAGATTAAATAAGTAATTTATTAACTTCCCACTAACAAAAGCCCAGACCCAGACATCCTCATTGACAAATTCTATCCAGCATTTAAAGAAGATTTAACACCAAGATTTTACAACGTCTCCCCCTAAAAATGGAAGACAAGGGCACACTTGGAAAATTGTTTTATAAGTCTCTTATAATCCTCATACCAGAGGTAGACAAACATAACCAGAAAACTGAAGACCAACATCTCTCATAAATACAGATTCAAAAATCTTCAACAGATTTTGTATTGTCCCAATAGTTTATTTTTGCTTTTGTGTCTCTTGAAGCCTCAGGAGACATATCTAGAAATATGTTGCTACTGCTAATGTCAGAGAAATTATAGTTGTGCTCTCTTCTAGGATTTTTTATGGTTTCAAGTCTCACATTTATGTCTTTAAAAGCATTTTGAATTTATTTTTGTGTATGGTGTAAGAAAGTTGTCCAATTTGATTCTTTTGAATGTAGTTGTCCAGTTTTCCCAACACCATTTGTTGAGAAGACTTTTTCCCATTGCTTATTCTTGCCTCCTTTACCAAAGACTAATTGACTATATAGTCATAGGTTTATTTCTGGGCTCTTAATTTAGCTCCATTTATCTCTATTTTTGTACCAGTCCCATACTATTTTCATTAATACAGCTTAATAAAACTTGAAGTCCAGAACTGTGATGCCTCCAGTTTTTCTTTTTCAAGACTGCTTTGGCTATTCAGGGTCTTCTATGGTTCCATACAAATTTTAGGATTGTTCTATTTTTGTGAAAAAATGCTGTTGGTATTTTGATAGGAATTGCATTAAATCAGTAGATTGCTATAGGTAGTATGGAGATTTTAACAATATTTGTTCTCTCAATCCATGAGCATGGAATGTCATTCCATTTCTTTGTGTTGTTGTCTTCTTTTTTTTTTTCTTTCACCAATGGTTTATAGTTTTCAGAGTATAGGTCTTTCATCTCTTTGGTTAAGTTTATTCCTATGTATTTTTTTACTTTCGGTGCAACTATAAATGTGATTGTCTTCTTAATTTCTCTTTCTGCAGCTTATTAGTGTATAGAAATGCAGTGAATTTCTATACTTTGAGTTTTGTATCCTGTGACTTTACTGAATTCATTGATCAGTTCTAGTATTTTTTTTGGTGGTGGGGGGGGGAGTCCTTCAGATTTCCTATACATAGTATGTCATCTGAAGATAGTGAAAGTTGCACCTCTTCTTTTTTTAAAAAAATTAGTTTTAACGTTTATTTATTTATTTATTTTGTTTGTTTGAGAGAGAGAGCTACAGAGCATGAGTGGGGGAGGGTCAGAGATAGAAGGAGACACAGAATCCAAAGGAGGCTCCAGGCTCTGAGCTGTCAGCACAGAATCCCGTGGGGGGTGAAGGGAGGTGTCTCAAACCCACGAAGGGAGAGGTCATGACCTGAGCCAAAGTTGGACGCTTAACTGACTCAGCCACCAGGCACCCCTGTGTCTCTTCTTCATCAATTTGGATACCTTTTGTTTCTTTTTGTTGTTTGGTTGGTGTGGCTAAGACTTCCAGCACTACGTTGAGTAAAAGTGGTGAGAGTGGACATCCTTGTCTTTTTCCTGATTGTAGCGGGAAAGCTTCCAGTTTTTCACCTTTTTGAGTATGATATTACCTGTGGGTTTTCCACATATGGGTTTTTACTGTGTTGAGGTATATTTTCCTCTAGACCTACTTTGTTGAGGCTTTTTATAAAAATCATGAATGGATGTTGTGCTTTGTCAAATGCTTTTTCTGCACGTATTAAAGTGATATGATTTTTATCCCTTTGCTAAACCATATAAATCTTAGAGCATAGACAGTAATTTCTCTGACATTGGCCATAACAACATCTTTCTAGACATGTCTCCTGAGGCAAAAGCAACAAAAGCAAACATAAATTATTGGGATACATGAAAATATAAAACTCCTGCACAGCAAAGGAAATGATCAACAAAACTAAAAGACAACCTACTTAATGGGAGAAAATATTTGCAAATGGTATATCCAAAAAAGGGTTAGTATCCAAAATATATAAGGAACCTATAAACTCAACACAAAAATATCCAATTAAAAATAGGCAGGGATGCCTGGGTGGCTCAGTTGGTTGAGCGTCCAACTTCGGCTCAGGTCATGATCTCACAGCTCGTGAGTTCAAGCCCTGCATCGGGCTCTGTGCTGACTGCTCAGAGCCTGGAGCCTGCTTTGGATTCTGTGTCTCCCTCTCTCTCTGCCCCTAACCCACTCGCATTTTGTCTCTGTCTCTCTCAAAAATAAATAAGCATTAAAAAAATTTTTAATAAAAAAAATAGGCAGAAGACATGGACAGACATTTGTCCAAAGAAGACCTACAGATGGCCAGCAAAGACATTAAAAGATGCTCAACACCACTCATCACAGGAAAATGCAAATCAACCACAATAACATATCACCTTAAACCTGTCAGAGTGACTAAAATAAAAACACAAAACAATAAGTATTGGAGAGGATGTGGAGAAATAAGAACTCTCATGCACTGTTGGGAATGCAAACTGGTATAGCCATTGTGGAAAACAGTATAGAGTTTCCTCAAAAAAATTAAAAATAGAGCTCCTATATGACCTGGCAATGAATTGTACTACAGGGTATTTACCCAAAGAATACAAACCCAGTAGATCAAAGGAATACCTGCACTCCGATATTTACTGAAGGATTATTTACAATAGCCAAATTATGGAAGCAACTCAGATGTCCTTTGATAGGTGAGTGGGTAAAGAAGATGTGGTATGTACACAAAATGAAATACTATTCAGCCATAAGAAAGAACTAAATATTGACATGGATGGAGCTCGAGAGAGTGATACTAAGCAAAATCACCTAGTCAGAGAAGGACAAATACAGCATGATTTCACACATGTGGAATTTAAGAGACAAAACAAATTAACAAAGGTTAAAAAAAGGAGCGAGATACAAACCAAAAAACAGACTCTTAGCTATAGAGAACCAACAGATTGTTACTAGAAGGAAGGTGGGCAGAGGGATGGGTGAACTAGGTGAAAAGATTAAGAGTACACTTATCTTAATGAGCACTTAGTAATATATAGAATTGTTGAATCAGTGTATTGTACACATGAAATTAATATAACAAAATTTTTTTAAATCTTTAACAAGGTAATATCAAACTGAAACCTACAACACATAAAAAAGAGTTAAACACCATGACCAAAAATGATTTACCCAAGAAACACAGGGGTATTTTCATATCTAAAATCAATATAATGTACTACATTAATGGAATAAAATACTAAAACTATAAGAGAATCACAATATATACAAAAAAGTGACACAATCCAACATACTTTCATGATAGAAAAAGCATTTAAAAAAACTTGAATAAAAGGGAACTTCCCCAAACTAATAAATGGTATTTACAAAATACCCTCTCTAATATCACACTTTACTGGTAAGAGACTATGTTACCATTAAGATCAAGAACAAACAGGATGTCTGTTTTCACCAATTCTCTTCAACATGGAACTGCAGGTTATACCAAGGGCAAGTACACAAGATCCTGGGTTGGGGGGGGGAATGAACCTAGATAGAAAGGAAGTAAAAGCACGATCTTATATATAGGAATTCCTAAGGAGTGCGCATCTTCACAAGAACTATTCAAACTGATAAATGAGTTCAACAAGGATGCAGGATATAAGATCAATATACAAAAATCAATTGTATTTCTAAATGCTAGCCACGAATAATCCAAATCAAAATTAAGAAACTTTATGTACAATAACATCAAAAAGAACACAATACTTAGAAATAAATTTAGCAAAAGAAGAGGAAGACATGTACTGAAAACTACAAAATATTTTTGAAAGAAATTAAACAATATGTAAATAAATGGAAAGACATCCCATGTTCATGGGCCAGAATTTTAAGTAGGCAATACCCCTGAAAATGATCTACAGATTCAATGTATTTGTTATCAAAACTCCAGCTGCATTTTTTTGTTGTTGTTGCAGAAATTGCCAAGCCAATCTTCAAATTAAGGTGAATGTAAAGGACCCAGAATATCCAAAACAATCTTGAAAAAGAACAAAGTTGGGAGATTCATATTTCCCAATTTCAAAATCCACCATGCCATTACAATAATCAGGAAAGAATGATACTGGCATAAGGATAGACATATAGATTGATGGAATAGAATTAAAATTCCAGAAATAAACCCTTACATTTATAGTCAAATTATTTTTGACAAGGATGCCAAACCAGGAGAAAAAAAGAGTCTTTTCAATCAGTGTTTTTGGGATAAGTGGATAAACACAAGAAAAAGAATTCATTTGAATCTGTATCTCACACAGAAATTGACTCAAAATGGATTATGGATCTAAATGTAAGAATACTATAAACCACTTAGGAGAACTGTAAGACTAAACTTTTGTGACATTGTGTTAGGCAATGGTTTCTTAGACTTGATCACAAAAGTACAAGCGACAAAATAATTGATAAATGGACTTCAACAAAATTAAAAACTTGCATTTTAAATGATACCATGAAGAAAGTAAAATGACAATACAAAGACTTCAAGAAAATATTTTCAGATTATATATCTGATAAGGGACTTGTATTCAGAATATATAAAGAACTCCAGCCAACAATAAAAATGCAGATAGCCCAATTTTGAAATGGGTAAAGAATTTGAATATATAAATAGTTACTGAACACATGAGAGATGCTCAATCATTAGGGAAGTGCAAATTAAAAACACAAGATGCCATCTCACACCCCCCTAGGATGGCTAAAATAAAAAAGATAGACAATAACAAGAGTTGGTGAGAGAGTGGAGAAATTGGAACTTTCACACATTCCTGGTAGGATTGTAAAATGATACATCCACTTTGGAAAATGAGTCGACAGTTCTTAAAAAACATTACACATAGTTATCATATGACCCAGCAGTTCTACTCCTATAGATATCTTATCTGTATCCTATATATCCTGCCCCAGAGAAATATAAGCATATGTGCACGCAAATACTTGTACACAAATGTTAATAGCAGCATTAATGGACCAAAACTGGAAATAGCCCAAATGCCCATCAACTAATTTATAAAGCAAATGTAAGATTCCAAAAAATGGAATATTATATAGTAATAAAATGAAATAAATTGTTGATACATTTTATATAAATGTATTTCAAAAACATGCTAAGTGAGGAGGGAGGTTGGAAGATGGCAGTGGAGTAGGAGAACACTAGCTTTCCTCATCCCACAAACACAATGAGATAACTATCAATTCATCCTAAATACTCTAGAAATAGACCTAATGACTGGCAGAACAAATTCCACAACTAAAGGTAGAGAAGAGGCCACAGTGAAGGAGGTAGGAAGTGTGGAGACCTGGTTTAGGAGAGAAACAGATGGTGTCCACTGAGATGGGGAGACCGCCATGGTCATGAAGAAAGGTTAGAAACAGACTAGCATACAGGGGAGTTCACAGGGAAAACGAGTCCCCACAGCAAGTGGCTTGGAAAGTGAGAGGAGCTGAATTTCGTGAGCTCTTGCAACCAGCGGGGCTTTAAGCCTGGAGTTTTAATACACTGCTCTTGGAGAGAAGGCAGGCAGACAATTCCTGGACATATAGTGTGGAAACAGCAATCTGAAGAGCTCCTGGGGCACACAGTGGGAAGGTTATTTGCTTATCTTGGTGTACATCCCAGAGAGACACCCTTCACAGAGAGACCCCTCCAGGAACAAAGGAACTGGCAGGCACCATTTCCCTTCTGCACTCCTCCAGCATAAACACAGGCCAATGGCAATAACTAGTACAGAGATGATACTGCCTACTAACTTGTTTACATCCAACACCATCCCCCATACTCCAGTGGAATAGCCCCTCCCAGTCAAGTTTCCCTCAACCCCTGAGCAGCGGGCCTCCTCCTCCAGAAGACTGGCCCATATCTCTGTCCATACCACCTTTCCCAATGTAGGAGTTTTGCAGAGCTTCACTTGGTGGTGGTGGCAAAACGTGTCATTTCACAAATGGACCAGAGGACACTTAGTTATAATGCACCACATTCAGGCCAGGGACTAAACACTGCCCACAAAGGGCAAAGACAGCCTCTGCAGATGACTGACCTGAATTATAAAGTATCTGGGACAAATCAGCAGAGAACACACAGCACATAGCA
The DNA here is from genome assembly GCF_023721935.1 of Panthera uncia. Taxonomy (NCBI): domain Eukaryota; kingdom Metazoa; phylum Chordata; class Mammalia; order Carnivora; family Felidae; genus Panthera; species Panthera uncia. The sequence continues at coordinate 4,842,805 of NC_064809.1, read as the reverse complement.
GAGACACTCCCTGAAGTGACAGGCCCTGGGGAACAAGGGAAACTACATAGCTGGGCACTAGAGAACCTCTTCTTCATAAGGTCATTACCCTAAAGCACAGGAGACATAGTTGACTTTCCTAACACACAGAAACAAGCACAGGAACTTAGACAAAATGAGAAGACAGAGAAATTTATCCCAAATGAAAGAACAGGACAGGGCCACCACCAGAGAGCTAAGAGAAACAGATCTAAGTAACATGCATGCCTGATAGAGAATTTAAAGTAATGATCATAAGGATGATCACCAGACTTAAGAGTGGAAGAGAAGTGAGACACTTAATACAGAGATAAGGAATAATAACAGAGATAGAGGGCTCAGCAAATGAAATGAGAAACACGCTTGATGGAATGAACAGCAGGCTGGAAGAAGCAGGGGAATGCATTAATACCCTAGAAGACAGAGTAATGGAAAGTCATCAAGCTGAACAAAAGAGATAAAAGATGAATTATGCAAAATGAAATTAGACTTAGGGAACTCTGTGAGTCCATTGAGCATAATAGCATTCATATTACAGGAGTCCCAGAAGAAGAAGAAGGAGGAGGAGGAGGAGGAGGAGAGAAGGTGGCAGAACATTAGAACATTTATTTGAAGAAATAATAGCTGGAAACTTCCCTAATCTGGGGAAGGAAACAGATATCTGGATCCAGGAGGCACAGAGAACCCTTAACAAAATCAACAAAGGCAGACCCGCACCAAGATATATTGAATTGGCAAAATATAGTGATATGGGAAAAAGTGTTTTAATCAACAAGACAAAAGAAGACAGCAGCTTACAAAGGAAAACCCCTAAAGCTAGTGGGGGATTTTTCAGCAGAAACTTTCCAAGTCAGAAGGGAGTGGCATGATATATTCAAAGTGCTGGATAAGAAAAATCTGCAGCGAAGAACATTCTTTCCAGCAAGGCTATCATTAAGAATAGAAGGGGAGGGGCACTTGGGTGACTAAGTTTGTTAAGTATCCATGTCTTAATTTGGGCTTAGGTCATGACCTCATGGTTCATAGGATCAAGCCCCACATCAGGCTCTGCACTGACAGCGTGGAACCTGCTTGGGATTCATTCATTCATTCTCTCTCTCTCTCTCTCTCTCTCTCTTCCTCTCTCCCTCTGCCTCTCCCCCAAGCTCACTCATGCTTGTTTGTTCTCTCTCTCTCTCTCTCTCGCAAAATAAAGATTTTTTTTAAAAGGAGAGATTAAGAGTTTCCCAGACAAACAAACACTAAAGGAGTTTATGAACACTAAACCAGCCCTGTAAGAAATATTAAAGGGGACTCTTTGAGTGGACAGGGGAGATAAAAAGTAATAGTACCAAGGCAGGAAACTAAATAAAAAGATATTTCTGTAAGATATCAGTGGAAGAACTCACAAAATGAAAGGATGTAAAATATAATAACATACATCTAAAACTGGGGAAGACAGCAGTAATAATGGGTTCAAAATTAATTGACCATCAACTCAATATAGACTGCTATATGTAGAACAGATTATATACAAACCTAACAGTAACCATATATAAAAGCCACTAATAAATATGTAAATAATAAAGAGAAGGAAATCTAAATATATCACCAAAGAAAATCAGCACACCCTGGAAAGAGAGTAAGACAAACAAAGTTCAGAGAAAGTCTTCAGAAACAACTACAAAACAACAAATAAAATGACAATAAATGCATATCTATCAATAATTATTTTGAATGTAAATAGACTAAATGCTCAAATCAAAAGACATAGAATAGAATGTATATAAAAAAAAAAGGAAGACCCATCTATATGCTTCCTAAAAGAGATACCTAAAGACACCTGAAGATTGAAGGAATAGAGAAACATCTATCACGCAAAGATGTCAAAGAATGCTGGGGTTGGGTGCCTGTGTGCCTAGTCAGTGTAGTGTCTGTCTCTTGATTTTGACTCAGCTCATGATCCCAGGGTCATGGGATTGAGCCCTGCATTGGTTGCTTCACTGAGCATGGAGTCTTCTTGGGTTCTCTCTCTCTGTCTCTTCATCTGCTTCTCTCCCCTGCTCACACACTCTCTCTAAATATTAAATAAATAAATAAATAAATAAATAAATAAATAAATCAGTCAGCCAGCCAGCCAGCCAGCCAGCCAGCCAAGCAAGCAAGCAAGCAAGCAAGCAAGCAAGCTGGGGTAGCAATACTTATATCAGACAAAACAGACTTTAAAACAAAAGACTGCAATAGAGACAAAAAAAAAAAAAAAAAGACACTATATAATAATGAAGGAGGACAATCCAACAAGAAGATATAGCAAATTATAAATATTCATGCACCCAATATAGAAGCACAGAAATATAAAATAGTTAATAACAAATAACAATAACAGTTAAAACAAATAACAATTCCAAACAAATAACAAATTAGCAAAGGAACTAATTGATAATAATTCAATAATGCTAGGGGACTTTAACACTCCATTTACATCAATGGACAGATAATCTAAACAGAAAGTCAACAAGGAAACAATGGCTTTGAATGCACATTGCACCAGATGGATTTAACAGATATATTCAGAACACTCCATCCTAAAACAGAATACACATTCTTCTCAAATGCACATGTGACAGTTTCCAGAAGAGATCACATATTAGCGCACAAAACAAGCCTCAACAACGTCAAGAGGATTAAAGTCATACCATGAACCTTTTCTGAGTACAATGCAATGAAAGTAGAAGTCAACCACAAGAAAAAATCTGGAATGACCACAAATACATGGATGTTAAAAAACATGCTATTAAACGTGAATGGTTCAACCAGGAAATAAAAGAAAAAATAAAGTACATGGAAACAAATGAAAATGAAAACACAATGAAATGAATGAAAATGAAAACAAAATGGTCCAAATCCTTTGGTATACACCAAAACCAGTTCTAAGATGGAACTTTATAGTAATACAGGCCCACCCCAAGAAGCAAGGAAAATCTCAAATAAATAACCTACCTTACACCAAGAAAAAGAACAACACTGGGGTGCCTCAGTTGGTTAAGTGTCTCACTCGTGATTTTGGATCAGGTCACAATCTCACAGTTGTGAGGTCAAGTGCTTCACTAGGCTTTGCACTGCCAGCAAGGTGCCTACTTGGGATTCTCTCTCTCCCTCTCTCTCTGCCCCTCCCCAACTCATGTGCTCTCTTAAAATAAATAAATAAACATTAAAAAAAGAATATACAAAGCCTAACACTAGAATAAGCAAGGAAAGAATAAATATTAGAGCAGAATTAAATGATACAGAAACTAAAAAAAACATTAGAACAGACCAATGAGGGGTGCCTGGGTGGCTCAGCCAGTTAAGCATCTGACTCTTGATTTCAGCTCAGGTCATGATCTCATGGTTGTGAGATTGAGCCCCATGTTGCACTCAGTGCTGGGCATGGAGCCTGCTTAAAATTCTCTCTTTCTCTCCCTCTGCACTCTCTCTCTCTCAAAAAAACAAATTAAAAAACAACAGATCAGTGAAACCAGGAGGTGTTTCTTTGAACAAACCAATAAAATTAATAAACCTTTAGCCAGTCTTACAACAAAAATCAGAAAGGACTCAGTTAAAATCACCAATGAGAGAAGAGAAATGACAACACCGCAGAAATATAAACAGTTATAAGAGAATATTATGAAAAACTACATGCCAACAAATTGGACAACCTAGAAGAAATGGATAAAATACTAGAAACATATCTATTACTATAAACTACCTATATACCTATAAACTATCAAAAGAAACAGGAAGAAATAGAAAAATTGAACAGACTAATAACCAGCAATAAAATTGAATCAGGAATCAACTCTCGACAATGTCCAGGACCAGATGGTTTCACAGGTGAATTCTATAAAACATTTAAAGAAGAGTTATTACCTGGGAATGCAAGCTGGTGCAGCCACTCTGGAAAACAGTATGGAGGTTCCTCAAAAAACTAAAAATAGAACTACCCTATGACCCAGCAATTGCACTACCAGGTATTTATCCAAGGGATGCAGGTGTGCTGTTTCAAAGGGACACATGCACCCCCATGTTTACAGCAGCGCTATGAACAATAGCCAAAGCATGGAAAGAGCCCAAATGTCCATCAATGGATGAATGGATAAAGAAGATATGGTATATATATATATATACAATGGAGTATTACTCAGCAATCAAAAAGAATGAAATCTTGCCATTTGCAACTACGTGGATGGAACTGGAGGGAATTACGCTAAGTGAAATTAGTCAGAGAAAGACAAATATCCTATGACTTCACTCATATGAGGACTTTAAGAGACAAGACAGATGAACATAAGGGAAGGGAAACAAAAATAGTATAAAAATAAGGAGAGGGATAAAACAGAAGAGACTCATAAATAAGGAGAACAAACAGAGGGTTACTGGAGGGGGTGTAGGAGGGGGGATGGGCTAAATGGGTAAGGGGCACTAAGGAACCTACTCCTGAAATCATTGTTGCACTGCATGCTAACTAATTTGGATGTAAATTAAAAAAAAATTAAATTAAAAAAAATAAAGAAGAGTTATTACCTATTCTTCTCAAACTATTCCAAAAAATTAGAAAAGGAAAGAAAACCTCCAAATTTATTTTATGAAGCCAGCATTACCCTGATACCAAAATCAGATAAAGACACTACTACAAAAGAGAACTACAGGCCAATATCCATGATGAACATAGATGTAAAAATCCTCAACAAAATACTACAAACCAAATCCAACAATACATTTTATTTTATTAGAACTTATTTATTTATGGGGCACCTGGGTGGCTCAGTCAGTTGAGCGTCTGACTTTGGCTCAGGTCATGATCTCATGGTGAGTTCAAGCCCCGCTTCACGCTCTGTGCTGACCGCTCAGAGCCTGGAGCCTGCTTCAGATTCTGTGTCTCCCTCTCTCTCTCTGCCCTTCCCCTGCTCATGCTCTCTCTCTCTCTGTCAAAAATAAACAAACATTAAAAAAAATTAAAAATTTATTTATTTAATTTTATGTTGAGGGAGGGAGGGAGGGAGAGAAAGCAGGAGGTGGGAAGAGAGAGAGGGAGAGAGAGATACCAAGCAGGCTCTACCCTGTCAGTGCAGAGACTGACACAGGGTTCAATCCCATGAACCATGAGATCATGACCTGGGCTGAAAGCAAGAGTTCAGATGCTCAACCAACTGAGCCACCCAGGTTCCCCAACAATACATTTAAAAAATCATACACCACAATCAAGTGGGATTTATTCCAGGAATGCAAGGGTGGTTCAATATTTGCAAATCAATCAATGTGCTATATCACCTCAATACAAGAAAGGGTAGAAACTATATGATCATTTCAATAGATGCAGAAAAAGCATTTGATAAAACACAACATTCATCATGATAAAAATCCCCACAAAATTAGGTTTAGGGGGAACATACCTCAATATAATAAAGGCAATATATGAAAATCCCACAGCTAACATCATCTTAAATGGTGAAAAACTGAGATCCTTTCCTCTAATGTCAGGAACAAGATAAGGATGTCTACTCTCACCACTTTTATTCACCATAGTATTGGAAGTTCTAGCCACAGCAATAAAACAACAAAAAGAAATAAAAAGCATCCAAATCAGTAAGGAAGAAGTAAAACTTGCATTATTTTTAGAACAAATTATACTATGTATAGAAGATCCAAAGACACCACCAAAACACTGCCAGAACTGATAATGAATTTGGTAAAGTCTCAGGATACAAAAATCAATGTACAGAAATTTGTTGCAATACTATACAGAATTCTTTATTATTCTATCAATAATGAAACAGCAGAAAGAGAAAATAAGGAATCAGTCCCATTTAAAATTGCACCCAAAATAAGATACCTAGGAATAAACCTAACCAAAGAGGTGAAAGACCTGTTCTCTGAAAACAATAAAATATTGATGAAGTAAATTGAAGATGGAAGAACAAATATTGTTAAAAGGTCGATATAACCCAAAGCTATCTACATATTCAATGCAATCCCTATAAAAATACCAGCAGCATTTTTCACAGAACTAGAACAATCCCAAAATTTGTAGGGAGCCAAAGATGACCCCCCAAAGCTAAAGCTATCTTGAAAAAGAAAACTAAAGCTGGAGGTATCACACATTCCAGGCTTCAAGTTATATTACAAAGTGGTGGTCATGATAATTGTATGTTATTGGTGTAAAAATAGACACAGAGATGAGGAGAGCAGAAGAGGAAACCCAGAAATAAACCCACAATTATATGATCAATTAATCTTCAACAAAGCAGGAAACCATACCCAATGGGAAAAAGATAATCTCTTAAACAAGTGGTGTTGGGAAAGCTGGACAGCTCCATGCAAAAGATCGAACTGGACCACTTTCTTGTACCATAACAAAAATAAATTCAAGATGGGTTAAAGACCTAAGAGTATGACCTGAAATTGTAAAAATCCTAGAAGAGAACACAGCCACTACCTTTTCTGACATCAACTGTAACAACTTTTTCCTAGTTAGAGCTCCCAAGGCAAGGGAAACGAAAGCAAAAATTATTAGGACTACATCAAAATAAAAAACTTCTGCACTGTGAAGGGAACAATCAACAAAACTAAAGGGCAAGCTACAGAATGGAAGAAGATATTTGAAAATGACATATCTGATAAAGGGTTACTATTCAAAATATATAAAGAACTTATAAAAATCAACAGCAAAAAGCCAAATAATCCGATTAAAAAATGTGCTCAGGTCATGATCTCACAGTTCGTGGGTTCGAGCCCCGCATTGGGCTCTGTGCCACAGCTCGGAGCCTGGAGCCTGCTTCGGATTCTGTGTCTCCCTCTCTCTCTACCCCTCCCCTGCTCGTGCTCTGTCTCTCTTGCTCAAAAATAACATTTAAAAAATTAAAAAAAATAAACAAAATAGATGAACAAAAGAGGAGGAGAAAAGGGAGACTATTGCCTGCAGAGAACAAAATGAGTGTTGATGGAGGGAGGTGGGTGGGGGGAGGGGCTAAATGGGTGATGGGCATTAAGGAGGGCACTGGTAATGAGTACTGGGTGTTGTATGTAAGTAATGAATCACTAAATGCTACTCCTGAAACCAATATTATGCTATATCTTAACTAGAATTTAAATAAAAACATTTAGAAAAGACTCCATATATAACGCCAAATTGATTTTTAATTTTTTTTTTTAACATTTATTCATTTTTGGGAGTGAGAGAGACAGAGCATGAGCGGGGGAGGGGCAGAGAGAGAGGGAGACACAGAATCCAAGCAGGCTCCAGGCTCTGAGCTGTCAGGACAGAGCCGGATGTGGGGCTCCAACTCATGGACAGCAAGATCATGACCTGAGCTAAAGTCAGACGCTTAACGACTGAGCCCCCCGGGCGCCCCAATGCCAAGTTGATTTTTAAAAGTTTCCTAATTTAGGGCATCTGGCTGGCTCCGTCTGAAGAGCGTGACTCTTGATTTTGAGGAACTGAGTTCAAGCCCCACTTTGGGCACGGAGCCTACTTAAAAAAAAGTTTCTTAATTTACATACTTGCCAGCAGAACTGAAAAGTGATCGTTTCTAATAGGTTTCCCTGGCCTTTTACTTAATATTAGATATTCTCATTTAATATTAGAAAATAAACTAACCAAGATTAAATTATCCCCCATTAGGATAAATAATGTGTTAATTCTTGTTTTATTTCTCATATTTGTGATTCTGAGGTAGGAATAGTCTGCATATATCATGGTTGACCAACCTGGTTACCCTATCAGTGAAACTTCATAGGAAAAACCCCACTGAAGGCTTTGGACCCAAACCAACCTGAGCTATAATCACAGCTCTGACCCCTACTACATGTGACCTTGGGAAAGTCAACATGTAAGAATCCTGCCGGGTAGGGTTTTATGAGCATTAACAGCAACATGTGTAAAGCAATTAGCACATAGTATATTCAATCCATGTTTGATCCAGTACAACCACAACACCACAGTCTGTTTTAGGTTCACCATTTGTGAGGGGTTTTTTTGTTTGCTACAGCTAATAATGTATTAAATAAATCAATCATTTATTTAGTACATTTTCTAGAATTATTTTCCCAGTTTTTTCTTTTAGTTTTTATTTTTGGAAGCTGGGAAATTTAGCCTCTAACTACTAATGGGACAGCTATGTTTGGCCTAGACTTCTGTCAAAACTTCATTTTATTTATGGCATTTAAAAACATTTTATTCATGTTCTTTATGTGTTATTTCGGAGAATTAGGGAACAGAGATGTTTATTTTTAATTGTGAAGCATTTTAAACATACAGAACTACAAATAGATTATGTACTTACCCTGAAGATTAAATAGATACTAATGTTATATATAATATAGACCTCCACTTTTACAAAGTTTTTCCCCTCCTCTGGGGAAACATTATCTTATATGGGGTTATAATTTCTCTGCATATATTTCTATTCTTTTGGGGCATAAATGAAAGTATGTCTTTATATAAAGACATCATATTGCAAATATTCACTTGCCCCTTCCTTTTTATTTTTATTTTTTTATGTTTATTTATTTTTTTGAGAAAGAGAGAGAGACAGACTGCAAGTGGGGGAGGGCAGAGAAAGAGGGAGACACAGAATTCGAAGCAGGCTCCAGGCTCCGAGCTGTCAGCACAGAGCCTGATGCAGGGCCTGGACCCATGAACTTCGAGATCATGACCTGAGCCAAAGTCTGACTTCCAACTGAATGAGCCATCCAGGCACCCCAATACCCCTTCCTTTTTTACTCAAAGTTTAAAAAGTTTTGGGGGGACATCTAGGTATCTCAATAAATTGAGTGTCCAGTTCTTTATTTGGGCCCAGGTCATGATCTCACAGTTCATAATCCAGCCCAATGTCAGTCTCCACCTGGACCCTGCTTGGGATTCTCTTTCTCCCTGCTTTCTCTCTGCCCCTTACCTGCTGGTGTTCTCTCTCTCAAAATAAATAAATAAACTAAAAAAAAAAAAAAAACCAGTTTTGAGGTGCCTGGCTGGCTCAGTTGATAGAGTTGGGACTCCTGATCTCAGGGTTGTGAGTTCTACACCCATGTTGGGTATACAGATTAAAAATATTAAAAATTTTTAAAAACATGTATATATATATACTGAGGTTGAGGCATGTAAATGTTTGTTTTATTAATAAAATAATACAATTCACTCAATCCCTTACATTTAGATGGCTTCTAGATCTTCTGTTGAAAACAGTGCCACAGTGCAGATTTCTGCACATCTCTCACAGCACACTTGGCAGAGAGGCAGAAGTGCGTCACCATAGGGTGTGTATAGAGTGACCATATAATTTACCCTGTGGCCCAGGACACTCGGGAGATGAAAGGAAGGCTTACTAATAATTATTCCGGGACAAGAGGCTGAAGCCAGGAGTTTCCCCAAAGAGCCTTAGGTGTGTGCCTCTTCGGATTTCCTAGGCTTTGTTAGAGTGGTGATACCATTTGGCCCTCCTACTAGTTATGTACAAGAGTTCGTGTTTCCTCACAGCCTCACTGACCCTCCTTATTGTCAGACTTTAAACTTTTAAACCCAGCCGAATGGGTATAAAGTGGCATCTCACTGGCATATCAAATGATTTCTTTCTCTGTGACTTGTCCATCCGTATACTTGATTGGCTTATCTCTTTCTCATGGATCTGTAGAACGTCATTATGTTATACCACGGATCAATCTTGTTGACTACATGGATTGCAACTATCTTCTTTCTAACTGTGGTTTATCTTCTCTGTTTATGGGGTCTTTTGTCATACAAAAGCTTTTTATTTGACTGCAATACTTTTCACGACCAATATTTTCCTTTAGGCTTTGTGCGTTTTGTGTCTTAAGAAATTCTTCCCGGGTGGCTCAGTCAGTTAGGTCGCTGACTTTGGCTCAGGTCATGATCTCATGGTTCATGACTTGGAGCCCTGTGTCGGACTCTAGCCTGGAGCCTGCTTCAGAATCTGTGACTCCCCCTCCCCAGCTCATGCTCTGTCTCTGTCTCTCAAAAAATAAATAAACGTTAAAAAAAAAAAAAAGAAATTCTTTCCTATCATAGTGTCAGGACAGTTTTTTTTCCATGTTATACTCACGTTGTTGTTTTTCACACTTGGCTTTTTAATCTGGAGTTAATTTTCATGTGTGATGTGGTTTTATGTTTCTTCACATAGACATTTGACTCAATACAATTTATTAAATACGTCAGTCTTTCCCATGGATGCTCCCTCTACTGAACACCAGGTTCCCTCATGTAAGTGAATCTGTTTCTGGAAAGTTCTTTTACATTCCACATTATCATGCTGTTTTATTACCGACTTAATTGCCACTTCACAGAAAGTTATCTCGCGGGCAATCTAACTCTTTAAGGCTTCTTAGTTCATGATGTGTGAGAGTCCCTAATGCACCATTTTCCAAATAGCTGTCTTATTTCAAAGGAAAAAAGTTATGATCTTATAAAAGGACATTTATGTTAAAAATGTAGTGGTTAGTTTAAAAAATACCTACTTAAAAAAGAGGCGATCAGTAAATATTTGCTAAATGAATAGAACTTTTATTATATCATAGAGAGTCTTCCCATAGATTTGAAAGATAATCAGACACTCGTAATGAAGTGAGTATACAGGGTACATACCTCAACATAATGAAGGCCACATGTGACACGCCTACAGCTAACATATACTCAACACTGAAAAGCCAAAAGGTTTTTCTCTCAGATTAGAAACAAGGATGCCCATCTCTTGCCACTTTTATTTAAAGTAGTATTGGAAGTCCTAGCCAGAACGAATAGGCAAGAAAAGTAAAAGGCATTTTCAGATGACACGATACGAAAACCATAAAGTATTCCACAGAAAATCTGCTAGAATGCATCCAGTACAGTTTCAGGATACAAAATCATTCTACAGCAATCTGTTGCATTTCTATACACAAATGACAAACTATCAGAAAAAGAACCGAACAATCCCATTTACAATTCCATCAAAAAGAATACCAAGGAATAAATTGAACTAAGGAGGTCAAAGACCTGTACACTGAAAATTATGACACTTATGAGATAAGCTGAGAAAGAAAGACACAAATAGATGGAAAGGTATTTCATACTCATGGACTGAAGGATATCATTAGAATGCCCATCCTCCCCACAGCATCCATAGCTTCAGTGCAATTGCTATCAAAATTCCAGTGGCATCATTTCACAGAAATAGAACAAGCCTCATATCGGTCTGAAACCAAAAAAGGACTCTGAAGAGTCAATGCAGCCTTAAGGAACAACAACAAAGGGGGAGGTATCACACTTCCTGACTTCAAACTATATTACACAATCCGTGGTCATTAAAACGCTATAAAATTAGCATGAAGACAAACACGTAGAGGGATCGCTGGGAAGATGGCAGAGCAGGAGGACCCTGAGCTCACCTTGTTTCATGGATACAACTAGAGGACACTCACATTAGTGTGTATCACCCACAAAAGGACCCAAAGACTGGCAAACCAAACTCCACAACTAAATGTAGAGAAGGGTCCACATCAAGAGGGTAGGGAAGGGCAGGGATGGGTGGGGAGCTAGACAGACCCCAGGGACTATCCGTGGGAGGGAGGGCCCCACAGGTGCAGAGAAGGTGCACTGTCAAACTGGACTTAAAACATGGGATTTTAAAAATAAGCAGGCTGGATCAAGGCGAGCCCAGAGAGCAGGAGGCAACTGAGTGCCCACCCTTAAAGAGGCAGCACAACAAACACCCTGTAGAGATGTAGACAAGAAGCAGCAATTTGAAAATTTCTTGGGGCATACAGAAGGGAATGTTACTTACTAATCTCAGAGCAACTCCCAGAGAGGCAGAGATCCTTGGGGGATTCTCCAGGAACAAAGGAGCTGGCAGGAGCTCCCTCCTTCTCCCATCCCCCACAGCACCTCCTACCATAAACACACAGCCACCTATGGGACCCGGTGTTCCCTGCACTCACTATACAACTTATTCACACCACGGGAAATGCATGCTTCGGCAGATCCAACCCTCCCACCCCCAGCCAGGCCTGTCTCATTCCCAGTGTAGCAGGGCCCCTCCTGCAGAGGACCAGTGGCGTGCAGTATGTCACAACACTGCCCTGCCAGCCCGTGCGTGTTGATGATCTGCCCTCTAAAACACTCTTGGCCAGAGGCCATCCAGGATGGCATCACAGGCCTGGCAGTGTGCGAAAGCTCCAACAAGGGCCAACACCACCATACCGTGATTCCTGCCCCGGGGAGAGGGAAAGGTGAACACACATAGCAGTCAGACTGGGGCCCAGCAGTGTGTTAATGGCAGACATCTGGTCTGACTAGAGGCCCTGCACACCAACGAAAGCTTCCCAGGGGACAACACAGGAAAAGCACCCTGGAGTTTAATGCCACTGCATCTCGGGCTAATGCCTGGTCTGACTCAACTCAAGCCCACGGCAGCCCCAGACTGACCCACTAACACCACAGGAACCAAACACTGCTCACAACAGGCAAAGAGAGCCACTGCAGACAATCGGGCTGAAGGAAAAAGTGTCCCAACCACAAAAGTAGGGTGAACACAACACACCTAAGAGACACCCTAGAAGTACCAGGTCCTGGTGCACAGGGGATACTACACTTTAGGGGACCATAGCACCTCTTCTTCATAAGACCATTGCTTTTAAGAATAGGGAGATGTAACTGAATTTCCTAACACATAGAAACAGACATAGAAAGTCAGAAGAGACACAGGAGTATGACCCAAATGCAAGAAAAGACAAAAATCACAGCAAGAGACCTAAGTGAAATGGAGACAAGCAATATGTCTGATAGAGAATTTGGAGAAATGTTCGTAAAGATACTCACTGGACTTGAGAAAAGGGTGATTGACTTTATGAGACCTGTAACAGAGATTAAAAACCAATCAGAGACAAAGAACACAATACATGAAATTAAAATTCACTAGGTGGAATAAACAGTAGACGAGAGGGAGCAGAATAATGGATCAGCAACCTGGAGGACAGAATAATAGAAAATAGTCAAGCTGAGTACGTGAGAGAAAAAAAATTATGCAAAATGACAATAGACTTAGGAAACTCAGTGACACCATCAAACATGATAACATTCACATTGTAGGGTACCCTGAAGAAGAGAGAGTAAAGGGGACAGAAAATTTATTTGAGGAAATAATAGCTGAATACTGTCCCAATCTGGGGAAGTAAACATAAATCCAGATCTAGGAAGCCCAGAGAACCCCCAACACAATCAACTCAAGGAGGTCCACACCAAGACACATGGTAATTAAAGTGACAAAAAGTAGTAATAAAAAATTTTAAAAGCAGCAAGAGAAAAGATGACAGTTACATATGAAGGAAACCCCATAAGTCTATCAGTGGATCTTTCAACAGAAAGTTGGCAGGCCAGAAGTGCTATATTTGAAGTGATATATTTGAAGTGCTGAAAGGGAAAATCTGCGGCCAAGAATACTGTATCCAAAGGCTATCATTGAGAATAGAGGAAGAGATAAAGAGTTTCCCAGAAATACAAAAATTAAAGAAATTCATCAACACTAAACCATCTTTACAAGAAATGTTAAAGGGGACTCTGAGTGGAAAGTCCATAAATAGGAGTAAGAAAAGTAGAAGGATCAAGGCAGGAAAATTAAGTATATCTATAAGAATCAGTCAAGAGACTCACAAAATAAAAATGATGTAAAGTATGACACCATATACCTAAAACATGGGGATGGGAGGGAAAGGAGTAAGGAATGAGTTCTCTTCTCTATAAGTTGTACCAAAACATCTAAACTTCTTTCATTTGTACCATTCCTTTAAATTAAGTAATTTGGTACCTCTCCCCCAAAAAGAACAGGTTCAAACTTAAGTGACCATCAACTTAATAAAGACTGCTACATGCAGAAGATGTGATATACAAACCTAATGGTATCCACAAATCAAAAACCAGAAATAAATATGTAAAAATAAAGAGAAAGAAATCCAATTATATCACTAAAGAAAGCCAACTTATTGTGAACGAAGAGAGCAAGGGAAGAAAGGAACAGGGAAGAACTACAGAAACAACAAGTAACCAAAAGGCAATAAATACATAGTTATCAATAATTACTTTGAATGTTAATGGATTAAGTGCTCCAATCAAAAGACACAGGGTGATGAAATGGATAAAAATCAAGATTCATAGATATGCTGCCTACAGTTGACTCATTTCAGATATTAAGATACATGGAGATCAAAAGTGAAGTGATGGAGAAGCGTTTATCATGCATGGGATGTGAAAAGAAACATGGGGTAGCAATACTTATATCAGACAAAATAGACTTTAAAGACTTAAGGTCTTAAAACAAAGACTATAACAAAGAGACAGAGAAGGGACACTATATAATCATCAAAGGAACAATCCAACAGGAAGACATAACAATTGTAAATATTTATGCGCCCAACACTGGAGCACCCAATACATAAAGCAGGCAATACCAAACATAAAGGAACTAATCTATAGTAATACAATAGTAGTAGGAGACTGTTAACACCCCATTTATATCAATGGAGAGATTATCTAATTGGAAAATCTACAAGGAAACAGTGGCTTGAATGACACATTACACCAGATGGATTTAGCTGATATATTCAGAACATGCCATCTTAAAACAGGAGAATACACATTCTTTTCAAGTTCATATGAACAGTTTGCAGACTAGATCATGTTAGATCACAAAAAAAGCCTCAACAGCTTCCAAAAAACCAAAGTCATTTCATGCCTCTCTTCTGACCACAGCCCTATGAAACTAGAAATCAATCACAAGAAAAAAAAATCTGAAAAGAGCACAAATACATGAAGATTAAACACCAAGCTACTAAACAATAAATGATTCAACCAAAAAATCAAAGAAGAAATAAAAAAATGGAAACAAATGAAAATTAAAACACAACAATCCCAAACCTTTGGGATGCAGCAAAAGTGGCTCTAAGAGGGAAGTTTACAGCAATAGAAGCCTACCTTAAGAAGCAAGAAAAATCTCAAACAACCTAAGCTTACACCTAAAGGAGCTAGAAAAAAAGTAAACAGAACACAAAAATATCAATATGAAGGAAATAACAAGGATTAGAGCAGAAATAAATGAAATGGAAGCGCAATAAACAATAGAACTGATCAATGAAACCAGGAGCTTGTTCTTTGAATAGATCAACAAAATTGATTAACCTTTAGCCAGATTGAGAGAAAGAGAGAGAGAGAGAGAGAGAGAGAAAGAAAACTCAAAATTATATCAGAAATGAAAGAAGAGAAATAATAACCAACACCATAGAAATACAAAGGATTATAAGAGAATATCATGAAAAAGTATATGCCAATGAATTGGACAACCTAGAAGAAATGGATAAATTCCTAGAAACACATAACCTGCCAAAACTGAAACAGGAAGAAAATTTGAACTGTCCAATTATCAGCAGCGAAAGTGAATCCGTAATCAAAAAACTCCCAACAAACAAAAGTCCAGGATCAGATGGCTTCACAGGCAAATTCTACCGAACATTTAAAGAATAGTTATTACCTACTTTTCCCAAACCATTTCAAAAAATTGAAGAGGGAGGAAAAGTTCCAAATTCATTCTATGAAGCCAGCAGTACCCTGATCCCAAAACCAGATAAAAACACTACCAAAAAGAGAACTACAGGCTAATACCTCTGATGAAGATAGACGCAAAAATCCTCGACAAAATACTAGCAAACCAAATCCAACAATACACACACAAAAAAATCATTCACCACGATCATGTGGGATTTATTTCCAGATGTCAGGTGGCTCAGTATTTGCAAATCAATCAATGTGATACATCACATCAATAAGAGAAAGGATAAAAACCATATGATCATTTCAATAGATGCAGAAAATGCACAACCCCCATTCATGATAAAAACCCTCCACAAAGCAGGGTTAGAGGGAACATACCTCAACATAATAAAGGCCATATATGAACAACTCACAGCTACAATCATATTCAATAATGAAAAAGTGAGAGCTTTTTCCCTAAGGTCAGGAACAAGACAAGGATGTCCACTCTCATCACTTTTATTCACCACAGTACTGTAAGTCCTAGCCACAGCAATAACACAAGAAAAAGGAATAAAAGGAATACAAATTGTAAGAAAGAAGTAAAATTAGCAGTATTTGTAGATGGCACGAAACTATGTATAGAAAATTTTGATGACTCCACCAGAAAACTACTAGAACTGATCAATGAATTCAGTGAAGTCTCAGGATACAAAATCAATGTACAGAAATGTGTTGCATTTCTTTTTTTCTTTTTCTTTTACCTTTTTAGAGAGAGAGGGCATAAGCAGCAGAGGAGGCAGAGGAGGCAGAGGGAGAGAGAGAGAGGGAGAGGGAGAGGGAGAGGGAGAGGGAGAGGGAGAGGGAGAGGGAGAGAGACAGACAATGACAATCTTAAACAGGTTCTACACTCATCATGGAGTCTGATGTGGGGCTTGATACCATGACCATGTGTTCATGACCTGAGCCAAAATCAAGAGTCAGACGCCCAATCGAATGAGCTTCCCAGGTACCTTCTGTTGTATTTCCACACACTAAATAATAAAGCTGCAGAAAGAGAAATTAAAAACACAGTCCCACTTATAATGGTACCAAAATAATAAAAACACATAGGAATAAACTCAATCAAAGAGATGAAATACCTATACTCTATAAACAATAAAACAATGATGAAAGGAATTAAATATGACACAAACAGAAAGACATTTCATGCTCATGGATTAGAAAAACAAATATTGTTAAAATGCCCATACTACCCAAAGAATTCTACAGATTCAATGCAATCCCTATCAAAATACCAGCAGCATTTCTCACAGAGCTAGAACAAACAATTCTAAAGTTTGTATGGGAACACAAAAGACCCCAAATAGCCAAGGCAAGCTTGAAAAAGAAGAACAAACTGGAGGTATCACAGTCCCAGATTTCCAGATATACTACAAAACTGTAGTAATCAAAACAGTATGGTAGTAGCATAAAAATAGACACACAGATCAACGAAACAGAATAGAAAGCCCAGAAATGAGGTAAGAAGATACAATGGGAAAAAGAGAGTGTCTTCAACAAATGGTTTTGGAAAAACTGGACAGCTATATGCAAAAGAATGAATCTCAACCAGTTTCTTACACCATGTGTAAAAATGACTCAAAATGGATTAAGTACCTAATTGTGAGTCATGAAGCCAGAAAAATTCTAGAAGAAAACACAGGCAGTAATTTCTCTGACATTGGCCATAACAACATTCTTCTAGATACGTCTCCTGAGGGAAAGGAAACAAAAGAAACATAACCTTTGGGGCTACATCAAATAAGAAAGCTTCTGCACAGGGAGACCGTGGGAAGATTGTGCAGCAGAAGCAACCTAAGTTTGCCTTATCCTGTGGATACAACTAAACAACACTTGGATCAGCTTAAATAGCACAGAGATGGGTCCAAAGACTGACAGAATGAGCTCCACAACTAAAAGGTAGAAAGGAGGACACACAGAAAAAGAGAGGAAATGTGGAGACAGGATTTGAGACCTCAAGGAACTGTGGCCATCTGCAGATGAGAAGGAACAGGAAGAGTGGGTGAAGGCCGAGAAACAGATGACCCTACCAGGGATCCTGCCCTGGGAAGATGAACTTCTGTAACACTTGGCTTTGAAAGCAAGAGGGGCCAAGTTTTGTGAGTTCTTGTAACCAGCAGGACTTAAAGCCTGGAATTCTTAAAATCAGTGTGTTCAGCTCTGGGAGAGACCTGAGGGTGTTAGGAAGCAGAGTCCCTGTCCTTAAAGAGGCAGCAGGACAAGCAGGCTGAGCACATAGAGTGTAGAACCAGCACTTGGAAAAAAGCCAGAGGCAGATGAGAAGGAGAATGATTTACTCATCACAGGGGTGTCCTGGAGAGATAGGGATCTCAGAAAGGCTCTCCAGGAACAAAGGAGCTGGCAGGTACCACTTCTCTCCTCTGCCTCCCAGCATAAACACAAGGCCACCTGTGGGAACTATTGCAACACCCACACATGCTACCTAACTTGCCTGCACAGTGCCTCCCCCCACTTTAGGAGATCTGCCCTTCCCAATCACACTTGCTTCGGTCCCAGCACTTTGGGCCCCTCCCAAAGAAGATCAACACAAAGGTGACCGGCACTGTGTCTCCTCACTAGTGCCTTTTGCAGGGCCTTGGTCTTGGCCTCCTTGGTGGAGGCAGGTGCTGCAGAAGCCTGTGGCAAACTTTGGTACAAGTGCAGGATCCACCCACATGCACTTTGCAGATCTGCTGAGTTTGGCTGGTCCAGCAGCTGTGGCTTCAAGCCTCAGTTAGTAAGCAGATCAGCAGGTACCTTGTTAAAACACACACCACACTCCCCAGGGACCAAACACTGACCACAACAGGCAAAGAGAGCCACTTTAGGTAACTGAACTGAAGAGAGGCAGGAACAAAACAGGACACATGCAACACACACAGGAGTGTGAAGTGCCAGGTCCCGGGGAAGAAGAGACACAGCACCGCAGGGCATTTCAGGACCTCTTCTTCATAAGACCATTACCTTCAACAGCAGGAGATGTAGTGACTTTCATAACAGACAGAAACAGAAACAGAACATTAGACAAAATGAAGATACAGAAAAATATATCCCAAAGAGAGAACAGGACTAAACCACAGCAAGAGACCTAAGTGAAATGGATATAAGTAATATGCCTTATATAGAGAATTTACAGTAATGATCATAAAGACTTGAGAAAAGAGTAGAGAGCATCAGTGAGACCTTTAACAAAGAGATAAAAAAGAACCAAGTAGAGATGGGAAACTTAATAAATGAAATAAAAAATGTACTTGACAGAATAATGGCAGGCTTGATGAAGCAGAGAAATGAATTAGTGACCTGGAAGACAGAGTAATGGAAAGTAACCATTATGAACACACAAAAGGCAAAAATATTATGCAAATTGAGAATAGTTTTTGGGAACTCGGTGACTCCATCAAGCATAACAACATTCACTTCACAGGGATCCAGAAGAGGAAGAGAGAAAAGAGGAAAGAACATTTATTTGAAGAATTAATAGCTGAAAATTTCCCTATGCTAGGGAAGGAAACAGAAATCCAGATCTAGGAGGCACAGGGAGCCCCTAACAAAATCCACCCAAGGAGGTCCACACCAAGACACATAGTAATTAAAATGGCAAAAAGTAATGATAAAGAAAAATCTTAAAAGTAGCAAGAGGTGGGACAGCTGCGTTGCTCAGTCAGTTAAGTGTCCAAATCTTTGTTTCAGCTAAGGTCATGATCTCATGGTTGTGAGATAGAGCCCCATGTCAGGCTCTGTGATGAGTGTGGAGCTTCCGTAAGATTCTCTCCTTCTCTCCCCCTCTGCCCCTCTCCCTTCCTCACTCTCATGCTCTCTCTCTCTCTCTTAAAAAAAAAAAAGCAACAGAAAAGATGACAGTTACATACAAGGGAAACTCCATAAGTCTATCAGGAGATCTTTCAGCAGAAACTTGACAGGCCACAGGGGAGTGGAATGATATATTCAAAGTGCTGAAAGGGAAAAATCTTCAGCCAAGAATACTGCATCCAAAGACGATCATTCAGAAGAGGAAGAGATAAAGAGTTTCCCAGAAACACAAAAGGTAAAGAAATCCATCAACAGTAATCCAGCTCTACAAGAAATGTTAAAAAGCATTAAAATTAAGTGTCTCTGTAAAAATCAGTCAAGAGACTCACAAAATAAAAGGATGTAAAATATGACACCAAATACCTAAAACATGGGAGGAGAGAAGTAAAAATGTAGTGCTTTTAGAATGGGTTGAAGTTAATATGATCCTCAACTTAATATAGATTGTTATATACTTAAGATATTATATATAAACCTAATGGTAACCACAAATCAAAAACTGGTAATAGATAAGCAAAGAATAAAGAGAAAGGAATCCAAGTTTATAATTTATAATCCAGCAAACCATGAGAGAAGAGAGCAAGAGAAGAAAGGAACAGATAAGGACTACAAAAAAAAAAAAAAAACAAAAAACAAAAAACCCAACAACAACAACAACCAGAAAGCAAGTAACAATATAGCAATAAATACATAGTTATCAACAGTTACTTTGAATGTAAATGGACTAAATGCTCCAATCAAAAAATATAGGGTGATGGAATGGATAAAAAGCAAGACTCATATATATGCATATATATTGACTCATTTTAGACCTAAAGACCCATGCAGATTGAAAGGGAAGGGGTGGAGAAACATTTATCATGCATGAGATGTGAAAAGAAGTATGGGGTAGCCATACTTATATTGCACAAAATAGACCTTATTTTTATTTTTTTAAATTTTATTTATTTTGAGAGAGATGGGAAGCATGAGTGGGGGAGGGGTAGAGAGAGAGAGAAAGAGAGAGAGAGAGAATCCCAAGCAGGCTCCTCACTATCAGTTCATAGCCCAATGTGGGGCTCACACCCACCATGAGATTATGACTTGAGCTGAAGTTGGATGCTCACACCCACCATGAGATTATGACTTGAGTGAAGTGGGACTGACCCACCCAGGCACCCTGCACAAAATAGACTTTAAAACAAAGACTGTAATAAGAGATAAAGAATGATATTATATAAACATCAAGGAAACAATCCAGCCAGAAGATACAATTGTAAATATGCACCCAACATGGGAAAACTCAAATACAAAAAGCAATACCAAATGTAAAAGAAATATAATAGTACAATAACAGTACGAGATGTTCAACACCCCGCTTGCATCAATGGACAGATCATCCAAACAGAAAATCAACAAGGAAAGAGTCTTTGAATGACACATTGCACCAGATGGATCTAACAGATGTATTCAGAACATTCTATCCTAAAACAGCAGAGGACACATTCTTTACAAGTGCACGTGGAACATCCTCCAGAATAGTTGTCTAACATGGAGACAAATAAAAATGAAAACACGTTGTCCAAAATTTTGGGGATGCAGCTGTTCTAAGAGGGAAGTTGATTGAAATACAGGTCTACCTCAAGAAGAAAGAAAAATTTCAAATAAACAACCTAAACTATACCTAGTGGAGCTAGAAATACAAGAACAAAACCCCAAAGCAGTAGAAGGAAAGAAATAACAAAGATTAGAGATGAAATAAACAAACTAGAAACTGAAAAGAACAATAGAACAGATGATTGAAACCAGGGAGTTGGTGCTTTGAAAAGATTAACAAACTCAGTAAACCTTTAGCCAGACTGATTAAAAGAAAGAAAAAGAGAGAGGGCTCAAATAAACAAAATCAGAAATGACAGAGGAGAAATAACAACGGACACCACAAAAGATTGTAAGAGAATATTATGAAAACTTATATGCCAACAAATTGGACAACCAAGAAGAAATGCGGGTGGGGGGATGGGTGAAATAGGTGATAGGTATTAAAGAGTACACCTATGATGAACACTGAGTAATGTACAGAACTGTTGAATCACTATATTTTTTAAAATGTATTTTGGAGAGAGGGAGAGCACTAGCAGGGGAAAGGGGTAAAGGGAAAGAGAGAGAATCTTAAGCAGGCTCCATGCTCAGCCCTCATAGGGGGGCTCAGTCCCAAAACCCTGGGATCATACCTTGGGCTGAAATCAAGAGTCAGATGCTCAACTGACTGAGCCATACATACACCTTTGAATCACTATATTGTACACCTGAAACTAACATAACACTGTGTGTTTACTATACTGGAATTTTAAACATTAATAAGAAAATTTTAAAAACTTAGAAAATGGGGATAAATTCCTAGAAACATATATCCTCCCAAAACTGAATCAGGAAAAAACAGAAAATTTGAAGATGCCAATTAGCACCAATGAAAATGAATCAGTAACAGAAAACTCCCAACAGACCGAAGTCCAGGACCAGGACTTAACCAAGGAGGTGAAAGACCTGAATCTGAAAACTATAAAACACTGATGAAAGCAATCAAAGATGACACAAACAAATGGAAAGACACCCCACGCTCATAGATAAGAGAACAAATATTGTTAAAATGTGCATACTACCCAAAGCAGTCCACTGATTTAATTCAATCCCTGTCAAAATACAAATAACATTTTTCACAGAACTAGAACAAATAATCCTAAAATTTGTATGTAATCAAAAAATATCCCCAATAGCCAAGAAGAACAAAACTGGAGGTACCACAATCCCAGATTTCAAGACCAACAAATGGCGTTAGGAAAACTGGATAACTATATGCAAAAGAAGGAATCTGGACCACTTTCTTAACACCATGCCAAAAAATAAGCTCAAAATGGATTAAAGACACAAATGTGAGACCCGAAACCATAAAAATCATACAAGAGACCACAGGCAGTAATTTCTCAGATATTGGATGTGGCAACATGTTTCTAGATATGTCTCCCAAGACAAGGGAAATAAAAGCAGAAATAAGCTATTAGGACTACATCAAAATAAAAAGTTTCTCCACAGCCAAGGAAATAATCAACAAAACCAAAAGACAACCTACTAAATGAAAGAAGATATTTGCAAATGGCATATCTAAAAAAAGGTTAGTGTCCAAAATATATAAAAAACTTATAAAACTGAATACCAAAACCCCCAAACAATCCAATTTAAAAATGAGAAAACATGAACAGACATTTCTCCAAAGAAGACATACAGACGGCCAACAGACACATAAAAAGTTGTACACTGTCACTAATCAGCAGGGAAATGCAAATGAAATCACAGCAAGATATCACCTCGCACCTGTCGGGATGGCTAAAATTAAAAACACAGGAAACAACAAGTGTTGGTGAGGATGTGGAGAAAAAGGAACCTTCTTTCACTGTTGGTGGGAATGCAAGCTGGTGCAGCCACTTTGGAAAACAGTATTGAGGTTCTTCAGAACATGAAAAATGGTTACCATATGATCCAGTAATTCTACTTCTGGGTATCTATCCAAAGAAAACAAAAACACTGAATTTGAAAAGATAGATGAACCCCTATATGTTTATTGCAGCATGATTTACAATAGCCAAATTATGGAATCAACCCAGATGTCCACTGATAGATGAATGGATAAAAAAAGATGTGTTATATATAATACCATTCAGCCATGAAAAAAATGACATCTTGCCATTTACAACAACATGGATGGCTCTAGAAGGTATAATGCTAAGGGAAATAAGTTAGAGAAAGGCAAATACTGTATGATTTCCCTCATGTGGAATTTCAGAAACAAAACAAATGAAAGAAGGAAAAAAGAGAGAAACAAAAAAACCAGGCTCTTAAATGTAGAGGAAAAAACTGATGGTTACCAGAGGCAAGGTGGTTGGGGGATGGATGAAATAGGTGAAGAGAATTAAAAGAACACTTACCCCAATGAGCACTGAGTAATGTATAGAGTTGTTGAATTACTATATTGCACACCAGAAACTAACATAACACTGTATGTTAATTATGCTAGAATTAAAATTTAAAAAGAAAGGCTAGATGCAAAAATGAAATAAAGACATATCAAGACAAAAGATGAGAGAATTTGTTGCCAGGAGACCTGTACTATAATGTTAGAAGTTCTTCAGTCTGCCCCAAATAATTCCAGATGTAGTCTTGGTTCCCAAAGCAACATAGAATTCTTGAAATGCTAAATTAAAATTATATAGAAAAGATATTTTTCTCCTTTTAAACAATGTCTTTAAAGACAATTGATGGAAGAAGCACTTTGAGAATGACAGAGTACAGACCTTCAAAAAATCCACTCCTCTATAAAAAGCAACTGGCAAAAGTTGTCAAAATGATTTTGTCAGAATTCTGGAATTTATACAAAGGCCTACAATAATCTGATGAAATTTATTTAAGAGACATGGCTGGATCACAGTAAAAAGAGTAAGCGTTGTGGCATTTTGACTTGCCCTACTCTTCCCCCTTCCCTGCCCAAGCTATGCCGTGTTTGGTAAAATCAACTGCCTCACAACCATGGTAGCTATGAGAATCAGTACCCTAGCAGACATCAGAGACATGTCCCAAGCAGACTTTTGCTGGGAACTTATCAATGTGAAAGGTAATGTGGGAAAATGTGAGAATGAGAAAAAAATAATTTTAAGACAACGAGAGTTAATGTTTTTTTGAGACTTAGCAGAGATGGGTACATTCTAAGTATTAATCTGCCTAAGCTGTTTGAGAACAGATGTATGTGAAACAGATACCCAGTCTTCTGTTGTGTGCATCCAAAGTGAGACATCTGTCAGTGGACCTTGTGGTCAGAAATAATGGAAGCAGGGTTTAAACCCCAAAGTGACCTGTCATGTGAATTATTGAAGGATTAATTACTCAGTAAAACATAATGTTTTGATTCATCACTCTGCATATAAGAAAATACTTCTTAAAAAATTGTCAATCTGTTTCTAAACTGTCACATTTGAAGGAATTTTTAAAAGATGCATGTGAAAAATCAAGTTCACCAAGTAACTGCATGTTCTGTTTCTTAAATATTTAAGTGCTCCGAAAGGTCTAAAAACTTATTGTATAAATATTAAATAGTCATATTTAATGGCAGAGAATTGTCACTATTTAATCTGCTAGAGGCTTCCTAGAAAGATTCTACTCACATGGTTTGTCTTTATTTCACCTGAAAAAGATTTTGCTTAGTGAAAAATACCCAAAGCAAAAAACATTGATTGAAAACAATCAGTGGCAACTCTTGTTTAAGAGGAAGCCACCTGAGAAGGTGAAACCAATTTGGGAAAATGAGAGGGTAACCAAGGACTTAAACGGAAGACCTGGTGAATGAGATCTCTATAGGGAGCTTTTAAAAACTCCAATATATCTGTGAAGATCTAGGAAGCCAAGTATGTGTGTAGAGTTGTGCACATGGGCAGAAAGAACTCCAAGTATGATAAATTAAAAGAGATCCATATTTACAGACATCAGCATCAAACTAGTGGAAATAAAAGAGAGAATCCTGAAAGCAACAAGGAAAAAAGGAGGGGGAAAGACTCATTATGTACACTAATAAGATTAACAGCTCAATAAGATTAACAGCTAACTTCTCATCAGAAACCATAGAAGCCATGGGGCGCCTGGGTGGCTCAGTCTGTTAAACATCAAACTCCTGATTTCAGTTCAGGTCATGATATCACTGTTCAAGAGATTGAGCCTCATGTCAGGCTCTGTGCTGACAGCACAGAACCTGCTTGGGACTCTTTCTCCCTTTCTTTGCTCCTCCCCTGCTCAAACACTCACTCTCTCTCAAATAAACAAACTTAAAAAAAAAAAAAAAAGAAACCATAGAAGCCAGAAGGCACTGGGATGACACAAAGTGCCAACAAACAAACAAACCAAGAATTCTATATCTAGCAAAACCATACTTCAAAGCTGAAAAAAAAAAATCCCAGGTAAAAACAAAGAGAATTTGCCACTGGCAGTTTTGTCCTAGAAATGTCAAAGGTGGTTCTTCAAACTGAAATGAAAAAAACACTAGACTATAATCCCAATCCAGATGAAGAATATGTATTAGTAAAGGCAACAACATAGGAATATATAAAATGTAGTAGAGGGGCACATGGATGGCTCAGTCGGTTAAGCCTCCAACTCTTGATCTTGGCTCAGGTCATGATCTCACATTTCAAGAGACTGAGTCCCACATCAGGCTCTGTGCTGGCAGCATGAAGCCTGTTTGAGATTCTCTCTCTGTCCCTCCCTCTCTCTCTCTCTCTCTTTCAAAATTAACAAACTTAAAAAAATAGTAGATATGTATTTTAGTTTGTAACTTTTTTCTACTATGTGATTTAAAATATCATTGCTCATATCAATACTTATAAAACTTTTAATGGGCATATGATGCATAAAGATACAATTTGCATCACAGAAACAGCAAACAAAAGGTGAGATAATGAAACTTTACTGGAGCAAAGTTTTTATACACTGTTGCAATTAAGTTGGTATTAATCTGAACTAGATTGTCTTAAATTAAGATGTCAATTATAATCTCCACAGCAATACTAAAAAAGAAAAACCTTCAAAAATATACTAAAATAAATAAAAAAGAATTTGAATGGTGCACTATAAAATATCTATTTAACATATAAAAAGGCAGTCATGCAAAAATAAAGGCTCAAAAAAGAAATAAACATATAGAAAATAGCCAGATGGCAAGCAAAAAGCCCACTTTATCAGTGATTACATGAACTATAATGGATTAAACATTAAAAAAGGCATAGATTGTCAGATGGATTAAGAAAACATTATACAATAATTATACAATAATACAATAACATTACATTATACAATAATTATACAATAATTATACAATAATAAACTGTTTACAAGAGATACATCTAAGATTAAAAGACACAAATAGGTTTAAAGTAAAAGGATGGGAAAAGATATCCTATGCAAAAAGTAACCAAAAGTGAGATGGAGTAAATAGTATAACTAAGATCAGACAAAGTAAACTTTAAGAGAAAAATTGTTGCTAGAGACAAAGAAGGTCATTTTATAATGATAATAGTGTCATCTCATCAAGAATATATAACAACTGGGGGACCTGAATAGCTCAGTCGGTTAAGCATCTGACTTTGGCTCCGGTCATGATCTTGTGGTTCATGGGTTCAAGCTCCACCTCAGGCTCTGTGCTGACAGCTCTGAGCCTGGAGCCTGCTTCAGACTCTGTGTGTCCCTCCCTCTCTGTCCCTCCCCTGCTCATACTCTATCTCTCAAAAATAAATAAACATTAAAAAATATAACATATAACACCTGCAAACATATGCATCAAACAAGAGGGCACGAAAACAAATAAAGCAAAACCTGATAGAATTGAAGGGAAAGCAGACAAGTCAACAAATTCAAGAATGATAGTTGGAGGCTTCAACATCCTACTTTCAATAATGGATGGGACAGTTAGAAAATCGACAAGGGACTGGAAGACTTAACCAGCACTATTAATCAATTGTACCTAATAGACATCTAGGAAACAATTCACCCAAAGCCAGCAGAATACACATTCTTCTCAGGTGCTCCAGATAGATCATATGCTATGTGATAAAAGAAGGTTCAATAATTTTGAAAGGATTGAAATCATAGAAAGTATTTTCTGCAGTCACAATGGCAGGACCTTTGGGAAATACACAAACGTGTGGAAAATGAACATGAGGTTTTTTGCTTTTTGAACAACACATGGGTAAATAGCCAATTGGTCAAAAAAATAAATTATATCAGATATTATACAGGAGGCATAATTACTAACCTTATAAAAGTAAAGAAGATTATAAGGTAATACTATATAAGAAACCTACAGCAAGTGAAGAGATTAAATCAGTAATTAACTTTGCAGTAACAAAAGTGCAGACCCAGAAGTCCTCACTGACAGATTCTATCCAACATTTAGAGAAGAATTAACACCAAGATTTTACAAAATCTCCCCCCTAAAAATGTAAAACAAGGGAACACTTCCAACATCATTTTATAAGTTTCCTATCATCCTGATACCAGAGGTAGAAAACATAAGCAGAAGACTGAAGACCAACATCTCTCATAAATACAGATTCAAAAATATTCTATAAATTTTATATAGTCCCAATAGTTTATTTTTGCTTTTGTTTCTCTTGAAACCTCAGGAGACCTGAGGAGAAAGGAGGTCATGACCAATGTCGGAGAAATTACTGTTTTGCTCTCTTCTAGGATTTTCATGGCTTCAGGTCTCACATTTAGACACTTAATCTATTATGAATTTTTGTGTATGGTGTAAGAAAGCTGTCTAGTTTGATTCTTTTGCATGTAGTTGTCCAGTTTTCCCAGCACGATTAGTTGAGGAAACTGTCTTTTTCCCATTGCTTATTCTTGCCTCCTTTATCAAAGATTAATTGACTATCTAATCACACGTTTGTTTCTGGGCTCTCTATTCTGTTCCATTGATCTGTGTGTCTATTTATGTGCCAGTACCATGCTGTTTTGATTACTACAGCTTTGTAATATAGCTTGAAATCCAGAATCATGAAGCCTCGAGTTTTGCATTTTATTTGAGAGAGACAGAGACAGACACAGAAATAGAGAGAGAGAGAATCTAAGCAGGTTCCACTCTTACCATGGATCCCAATGTGAGGCTCAATCCCATGACCCTGGGGTCATGACCTGAGCCAAAAACAAGAGTCGGATGCTCAACCAACTGAGCCACCCAGATGCCCTTTGCTTTTCTTTTTTTAAGATTGCTTTGGCTATTTAGGGTCCTTTGTGGTTCTATACAAATTTTAGGATTGTTCTATTTCTGTGAAAAAATGCTGTTGGTATTTTGATTGCCTTGGGTATTGTGGGCATTTTAACGATATTTGTTCTCCCAATCCATGAGCATAGAATGTCTTTCCATTTATTTGTGTCCTCTTCAATTTCTTTCATCAATGTTTATGGTTTTCAGAGTATAGGTCTTTCACTTTGGTTAAGTTTACTCCTAGGTATTTTATTATTTTTGGTGCAAGCATAAATGGGATTTTTTTTCTTAATTTCTTTTTTTGCATCTTCATTATTGGTGTATAGAATGCAGTGAATTTCTGTATTTTGAATTTATATCCTGCAACCTTACTGTATTCATTTGATCATTTATACTGTTTTTTTTTTTTTTTTGGTTGAATCTTTCAGGTCTCCTACATATAGTATCATGTCATCTGAAGATAGTGAAAGTTATACCTCTTATTCACCAGTTTGAATATTAATGGAATAAAATACTAAAACTATATGAGAATCACAATAAGTACAAAAAAGTGACAAAATCCAACATACTCTCATGATAAAAGAATTTTTTAAAATTTGAACAGAAGGGAACATCTCCAATCTAATAGACAATATCTATAGAAATCCTTTCTAATATAATACCTACTAGTAAGAGACTATTTTACCACTAAGATCAAGAATAAGACAGGATGTCTGTTCTCACCAATTCTCTTCAACATTGAACTGGAAGTTACAGCAAGGACAAATACACAAGTGAATGGGGGTGGGGGTGGGTAACACACCTATATTGAAAAGGAAGAGGTAAAAGCATGATCTTGTATATATAATTCCTAGAGAGTGCACGTCTGCACCAGAACTATTCAAACTGATCAATGAGTTCAGCAAGGATGCAGGATATAAGATCAATATACAAAAATCAATTGTATTTCTAAATGCTAGCAGTGAATAATCCCAGACAGACAGCTTTCACAAGGAGACCCCTCCAGGAACAAAGGAACTGGTGGGCACTATTTCTCTACCCTACCCTTCAGCATAAACATAAAGCCACTGGTGGGAACCAGCACAGAGCCAACCCTCACTACCTAACTTGCTTACAGCAAGCCTTGCCACCCCCATGCTCCAATGGAACAGCCCCTTCCAGTCACATTTCCCTCAACCCCAGAGCAGTGGGTCTCCTCCTCCAGAAGACTGACCCATACCTTGTCCACACCACCTTTCCTAGTGAAGGAGTTTTGCAGAGCCTCATTTGGTGGTGGTGGCAAAAGGTCTCCTTTCACAAACAGACCAGAGGACACCTAGTTATAATGCACCACATTCAGGCCAGGGACTAAACACTGCCCACAACAGGCAATGCAGATGACTGACCTGAATTATAAAACAGGTGGGACAAATCAGCAGAGCACACACAGCACATAGCAGAGACACTCCCTGTAGTGACAGGCCCTGGGGAACAAGGGAAACTACATAGCAGGGCACTATAGAACCTCTTCTTCATAAGGCCATTACCCTCAAGCACAGGAGATGTAGCTGAATTCCTAACACACAGCAACAAGCACAGAAACTTAGACAAAATGAGAAGACAGAGAAATTTATCCCAAATGAAAGAACAGGACAGGGCCACCACCAGAGATCTAAGAGAAACAGACCTAACTAACATGCATGCCTGATAGAGAATTTAAAGTAATGATCATAGGATATTCACCAGACTTGAGAAAAGAGTGGAAGACACAGGTGAGACACTTAACAGAGAGAGAGAGGGCTCAATAAATGAAATGAGAAACACGCTAGATGGAATGAACAGCAGGCTGGAAGAAGCAGGGGAATGCATTAATACCCTAGAAGACAGAGTAATGGAAAGTCATCAAGCTGAACAAGAGATAAAAAATGAATTATGCGAAATGAAATTAGACTTAGGGAACTCATATTATAGGAGTCCCAGAAGAAGAAGAAGAGAGAAAGGGGGCAGAATATTTATTTGAAGAAATAATAGCTGGAAACTTCCCTAATCTGGGGAAGGAAACAGATATCCGGATCCAGGAGGCACAGAGAACCCCTAACAAAATCAACAAAAGAGGACCCACGCCAAGATACCTTGTCATTAAATTGGCAAAATGTAGGGATATGGAAAAACATTTTTTTAATAGCAAGACAAAAGAAGACAGTGACTTACAAAGGAAAACCCCTGAAGCTAGTGGGGGACTTTTTAGCAGAAACCTTCCAGGTCAGAAGGGAGTGGCATGATACATTCAAAATGCTGAATGAGAAAAAACTGCAGCCAAGAATACTCTATCTGGCAAGATATCATTCAGAATAGAAGAGAGGATAAAATGTTTCTTAGACAAGCAAAAACTAAAGACATTCATGACCACTAAACCAGCTCTGTAAGTAATAGTAAAGGGGGCTCTTTGAGTGGAAAGGGGAGACCAAAAGTGATAGTATAAAGGTAGGAAACTAAGTAAAAATGAAAATTTCTGTAAAAAATGTAAAAATATTGTCAAAAAACTCACAAAATAAAAAGGTTATAAAATATAACAACATACACCTAAAACGTGGGGAGGAGAGCAGTAAAGAATGGGTTCAAACTTAAATGACCATCAACTGAATATAGACTGCTATATGCAGAACAGGTTGCATACAAACTTATCAGTAACCATATATCAAAAATTACTAATAAATATAAATAATAAAGAGAAATAAATCTAAATATATCAACCTCTAAATTCAGCAAACCATGAAAGACAGACAAGAAAGGATCAGAGAAAATCTTCAGAAACAACCACAAAACAACTAGTCAAATGACAGTAAATACATACCTATCAATAATTATTTTGAATCTAAATGGACTAAATGCTCCAATCAAAAGACATAAGATAGAATGGATAAAGAAAAAAAAACCCAAACCCAAGACCCATCTATATGCTTCCTACAAGAGATAATTTTACATCTAAAGACACCTGCAGATTGAAAGTGAGGGGATGGGGAAAAAAAAAGAGCATGAGGGAATGGAGAAACATCTACCATGCAAATGGTTGTCAAAAGAAGCTAGGGCAGCAATACTTATATCAGACAAAATAGACTTTAAAATAAAGACTATTAACAGAGACAAGGACTATATAATAATGAAGGGGGCCATGCAAGAAAGTATAAGAAGTATAAAATTTTATGCACTCAACATAGGAACACATAAATATATAAAAAAGTTAATAACAAATGTAAAGGCACTAATTTATAATATACAGTAATAGTAGGGGACTTGAATATCCCACTTACATCAATGGACAGGTCATCTAAACAGAAAATAAACAAAGAAAGAATGACTTTGAATGACACATTGCACCAGATGGATTTAACAAATATATTCAGAACATTCTATCCTAAACAGAATACACATTCTTTTCAAGTCCACATGAAACATTTTCCAGAATAGATTGCATATTAGCCCACAAAACAAGCCTCAATAATTTCAAGAAGATCGAAGTCACACCATGCATCTTTTCTGATCACAACACTATGAAACTGGAAATCAACCACAGGAAAAAATCTGGAAAGACCACAAGTACATGGAGATTAAATCACATGCTACTAAACAACGAATGGTTCAACCTGGAAATTAAAGAAGAAATAATGTGGGGTGCCTGGGTGGCTCAGTCGGTTAAGCATCTGACTCTTGATTTCAGCTCAGGTCATTTTCTCATGGTTCATGAGTTCAAGCCCCACATTGGGCTCTGTGCTGAGAGTGTAGACCCTGCTTTGAATTTTCTCTCTCCCTCTCTCTCTGCCTCTCCTCCACTAGCGTGCGCGCTCTCTCTCTCTCTCTCAAAATAAACTTAAAAAAATAAAGAAGAAATAAAGTACATGAAAACAAATGGAAATGAAAACACAATGGTCCAAATCCTTTGGTATACACCAAAAGCAGTTCTAAGAAGGAACTTTATAGCAATACAGGTCTACCTCCAGCAGCAAGAAAAATCTCAAACAACCTAAACTTACACCTAAAGGAGGTAGAAAAAAAAACATACAAAACCTAAAACCAGCAGAAGGAAGGAAACAATGAAGATTGGAGCAGAAATAAATGATATAGAAACTAAAAACCCAATAGAAGAGATCAATGAAACCAGGAGCCAGTTCTTCGAAAAAAATCAATAAAAGTGACAAACCTCTAGCCAGACTTACCAAGAGAAAGAAAGGACTCAATTAAAATCACAAATGACAGAGGAGAAATAACAAGAAACACAACAGAAATACAAACAGTTATAAGAAGACATTACAAAAAACCATATGCCAACAAATTGGACAATGTAGAAGAAATGGATAAAATCCTAGAAACATGTAAACTACCAAAACTGAAACAGAAAGAAATAGAAAAGTTGAACAGACTGATAACCAGCAATAAAATTGAATCAGGAATCAAAAAAAACCTCCAACAAACAAAAGTCCAGGACCAGATGGCTTCACAGGCAAATTCTACCAAACATTTAAAGAAGAGTTATTACCTAATGTTCTCAAACCATTCCAAAAAAAATAGAAAAGAAAACCTCCAAATGTATTCTATGAAGCCAGCATTACTCTGATACCAAAGTCATATAAGGACACTACTAAAAAAGAACTACAGGCCAATACCCATGATGCATACAGATCCAAAAATCCTCAACAAAACACCACAGATCAAAGCCAACAATACATTTTAACAAGCATATACCGCAGTCAGTGGGATGCAAGTGTGGCTCAATATTTGCAGATCAATCAATGTAATATATCACATATTACAAGAAAGGAGAGGTACCATATGATCAGTTCAATAGATGCAGAAAATGCATTTGACAAAGTATAACATCTATTCATGATAAAAACCCTCAACCAAGTAGGTGTAGAAGAAACATACCTCAACATAATAAAGGCCATACACGAATAACCGACAGCTAATATCATCCTAAATGGTGAAAACCTGAGAGTTTTTTCCCTAAAGTTAGGAACAAAACAAGGATGCCCACTGTTTAAAAAAAGTTTTTTAATGTTTATTTATTTTTGAGAGAGGAAGAGAGAGACAGAGTGTAAGCAGGGGAGGGGCAGAGAGAAAGGG
This sequence comes from Panthera uncia, assembly GCF_023721935.1. NCBI lineage: Eukaryota > Metazoa > Chordata > Mammalia > Carnivora > Felidae > Panthera > Panthera uncia. The sequence goes on along the minus strand of NC_064809.1, from coordinate 4,809,509 downwards.
AGACACATAATCCAAAGCAAGATCCAGGCTCTGAGCTGTCAGCACAGAGCCCAACTCAGGGCTCGAACTCATGAACTGTGAGATCATGACCAAAGCTGAAATCAGACATTTAACTGGCTGAGCCACCCAGGTGCCCCAAGGATGCCCACTCTTAACACTTTTATTCACCATAGTGCTGGAAGCCCTAGCCACAGCAATCAGAAAACAAAAAGAAATAAGAGGCATCCAAATCAGTAAGGAAGAACTAAAACTTTCATTATTTACAGAACAAATGGTACTATATACAGAAAACCCAAAAGACTCCACCAAAAAACTCCCAGAACTGATAAATACAGTAAAGTCTCAGGATACAAAATCAACATACAGAAATCTGTTACAATTCTACACATCAATAATGAAGCCATAGAGGAGAAAATAAGGAATCAGCCCATCTACAATTGCACCAAAAATAATGACACGTAGGAGTAAACCTAACCAAAGAGGTGAAATATCTGTACTCTGAAAACTATAAAACATTATTGAAAGAAATAGAAGATGACACAAAGAAATGAAAAGACGTTCCATGCTCTTGGATGGGAGGGACAAGTATTGCTAAAATGTTTTCACGACCCAAAGCAATCTATACACTTGACGCAATCTCTGTCAAAATACCAGCAGCATTTTTCTCAGAATTAGAACAAACAATCCTAAAATTTGTTTGTAACTGCAAAAGTCCCCAAATAGCCAAAGCTATCTTGAAAAAGCAAAGCAAAGCTGGAGGCATCAGAATTCCCAGACTTCAAGTTCGATCGTAAATCTGTAGTAATCAAAACAGTATGGTACTGGCATAAAAAGAGAGACATAGATCAATGAAACAGAATAGAAAACCCAGAAAGGAACTTAGACCCATAAGGTCAATTAATGTTTTACAACTCGGACGAGAATATCCAATTGCAAAAAGACAGTTTCTTCAACAAATGATGTTGGAAAAACTGAACAGCTACATGCAAAAGAATGAGACTAGACTACTCTCTTCCATTCTCTGCAAAAATAAACTCAAAATGGATTAACGACCTAAATGTGAACCATGAAATCTCTTCCTAGAAGAGAATACAGCCCGTAACTTCTTCGACATTAGCTGCAGCAACTTTTTTCTAGATATGTCTCCTGAGGCAAGGGAAATAAAAGCAAAAATAAGCTATTGGGACCCCATCAAAATAAAAAACTTCTGCACCGCCAAGGAAACAATAAAAAAAAAAAAACCACTAAAAGGCAACCTACTGAATAGGAGAAGGTATTTGCAAATGACATATCTCGTGAAGGGTCACTATCCAAAATGTATTAAAAACGTATAAACTCAACAAAAACCAAATAATTAAAAATTGGGAAGACCACATGAACAGAAATTCCTCCAAAGAAAACATCGGGGCGAGCAAGAGACACACGAAAAGATGTTCAACATCACTCATCATCAGGGAAATGCATATCAAACCCATGATGAGATGGCACCTCGCACTTGTCAGGATGGCTAAAATCAACAACACAAGGAACAACAGGTGTTGGCGAGGATGTGGAGAAAGCAGTGTTGGTGGGAATGCAAACTGGTGCTGCCACTGTGGAGCGGAGTGAACAGGATGGAGTTAAAAATAGAACTACCTTATGATCCAGCAATCATACCACTAGGCATTCACCCAAATACAAAAATACTAATTCAAAGGGATACATGCACCCTTATGCTTATAACAGCAGTATTTACGATAGGCAAAATATGGAAGGACAGCAGAATAGAAGGAACTGGTTTCTGGAAACTTTTGGAGCAGAGCCACTTGCCAGTCAGACTGCCAGCCTGCCTCTTCCTGTCAGGGGGAGGGTAAAAAAAAATAGTCTTGTTGGGGCGATCGTGTTTTGGGGATTCTTCGTACCCTAATATATTTGGTAAATGTCTCCCTAGCCCAGAATGCCAGTGGGAAGTACGCTGTATTTCTATGCTACAGGCTCCAAGAACAAAGTATTTGTTAAATAGATGAGTCATAAGAAAACATAAGTCCATTCTCAGGAATTTAACCATGACTCAGAGGAAATGTATTCAGACGAAACCAAAGAATCCTACCTGGAGAAATAAAAGTGAATAAATGAAAAGGTATCACATTCATTCCCGAGTATCAGGTTAAATTCAGAGGGATGAAGTCATTCCTGCACTGGGCACCCTAAAGCAAGTCCTTTAAAGCTTTATGTGACTGCCGCCCGGCCCATTGCTTTTGCTTATGCAGAAAGGGAGGGGAAATCACTCCCTTAGGCTTTGTCGGGGATCTCTGATGCTTCAGGCTAACATGGTGTGAACTTTGCTCAGGTGGGTGCTCCTTCTCCTGGGTGGCAACATAATCCTAATATTTACCTGACACCCTTAACCCTTACCATTTGGAAGAATGAGCGAACGAGAGCGCTAACATCTTAAAAAGGAAAAGGTAGACTTACCCTACCAAGTTATAAAACCTACAATCTGCTGTATGGTTTTAAAAGTTATGAAGATAGTATGTTTTATAGTCAACATGAAAAGCAGAGAAAAGTAGAAAGAACACATCGCCCCCTCAAAAACTATTCCCACCCGTTACTGTTAATAGGCTGGTTTGAGATTTTTTCCCCTATAATTTGGTATTATTTTAAAATACAGATGTAATCATATAATCTTCACATTTTTGGTTTTGATTTTTAACCTAATCTTATAATTTTTCAAGTTATTTTATATTGGCTCCAAACATTTTTAAAGATCCCTTAGTATAAACCACTTGCCCATTACTTTGTGTTGAAATGTAACAACTTTTTACTGTAATAATCATGCAGTGAATATCTTATTCTATATTTGCTATTTTTAAAGTTTATTTTGAGAGAGAAAGAAAGTGGGAAAGAGAGAGAGCATGTGCGCATAGCAGGGGAGGGGCAGAGAGAGAGAGAGAGAGAGAGAGAGAGAGAATCCCAAGCAGGCTCTGTGCTGATGCAGAACCAGATGTGGGGCTCAAACTCACAAACCATGAGATCATGACCTGAGCCAAAATCAAGAGTCAGATGTTTAACCAACTGAGCCATCCAGGTGTCCCTAGTATTTTTAGTAGATTCCCAGATATCAGACATTGGGTGTGAAGTTTCTAAAGACTCTCTTGATATGTAATGCCAAGTTGATTTTTAGAAGTTTCCTAATTTAGGGCACCTGGTTGGCACAGTCGTAGAGCACGCAACTCTGGATCTTGGGGTCCTGAGTTCAAGCCCCACCTTGGTCATGGAGCTTACTTTAAAAGTTTCCTACTTTATACATCTGCCAGCAGAACTGTAAAGTGATGGCTTCGTAATAGGTTTCTCTTTCTACTTAATATTAAATATTGTCATTTAATAGTTAAAATTAGAATTAAATTACCCTTCATTAGGATACATAATTTGTTAATTCTTGTGTTTGCTTCACGCAGTTGTGATTCTGAAGCGGGAATAGTCTGCGTACATTATGGCTGACTAATTTTGTAACCTCTTCAGTGAAGCTTCGTAAACTCCACCGAGGCTTTGGACCCAGACTAACCTGAGCTATAATTGCAGCTCTGACCCTTACTATGTGTGACCTTGGGAAAGTCAACATGTCAGAATCCTGCTGGGTAGGGTTTCATGAGTGTTAACAGCAGCGTTCGGAAAGCAATTAGCGCATAGTAAACATTCAATCCGTGTTTGATCCAGTACAACCACAACCCAACACCACAGTCTGTTTTAGGTTTACCATTTGTGAGTTTGTTCTTTAATTGTTTGCTACAGCTAATAATGTACTAAATAAACCAACCATTTATCTATTTTCTACACTTATTTTCTCAATTTTTTAGTTTTTGTTTTGTTTTGGAAGCTGGGCAATTTAGCCTCTAGCTACTAATGGGACAGATATGTTTGGCCTAGACTTCTGTCAATACTTCATATTATACTTTCTATTTTTTTGGCATTTAAAAACACTTCATTCAGTATGCCTTATGTATTTCTTTGGCGAATTCGGGGACAAAGATGTTTATTTTTAATTGTGAAGTATTTCAAACATACAAAAATAGAAATATTGATATTTATGTACTTACATGAAGATTAAAAAGATGCTAATTTTATGTTGTATTTAAGATACCCCTCCATTCTTAGAACTAAAATTGTACAAAGTACTTCTCCTCTTCTAGGGAAACATTATCTTGAAATGGAGGGGTTATCATTCCTCTGCGTATTCCTGTTCTTTTGGGGCATACATGAAAGTGTGTTTTTACACAATGGCATCATACTGATAATATTCTTGTATTCTTGCCCGTCCCTTTTTTACTCAAACTTTAGAAGCAGTTTTGGGGTGCTTGGCTGGCTCAGTTGGTAGAGTCTGGGACTCTTGACCTCAGGGTTGTGTGTTCAAGCCCCACATTGGGTGTAGAGATTAAAAATAAAATGTTTTTTAAAATTTGAAAACATTTATGGGGCGCCTGGGTGGCTCAGTCAGTTAAGCGTTTGACTTCAGCTAAGGTCATGATCTCACGGTTCGTGGGTTCGAGCCCCGGGTCAGGCTATGTGCTGACAGCTCAGAGCCTGGAGCCTGCTTCGGATTCTGCGTCTCCCTCTCTCTCTGGTCCTCTCCCACCAGTGCTCTCTCTCTCTAAATAAATATTTTTTAAAGACATTTAAACACTGTTAAAATATATATCCAGGTTGATGCATGTAAATATTTGTTTTATTAATAAACTATTTTATTTATTTATTTTATTTATATTTATATATAAATATATATATATTTATATATGTAAATATTTATATTTATATATTTATATTTATATATATTTATATATATGTAAATATTTATATTTATATATTTATATTTATATATATTATTTATATTTTTATTTATTAATAAAATAACACAATTCATTCGTTCCCTTACAATTAGATGGCTTCTAGATCTTCTGTTGAAAACAGTGCCACAGTGCAGATTTCTGCACATCTCTCACAGCACACTTGGCAGAGAGGCAGAAGTGCGTCACCATAGGGTGTGTATAGAGTGACCATATAATTTACCCTGTGGCCCAGGACACTCGGGAGATGAAAGGAAGGCTTACTAATAATTATTCCGGGACAAGAGGCTGAAGCCAGGAGTTTCCCCAAAGAGCCTTAGGTGTGTGCCTCTTCGGATTTCCTAGGCTTTGTTAGAGTGGTGATACCATTTGGCCCTCCTACTTGTTATGTACAAGAGTTCGTGTTTCCTCACAGCCTCACTGACCCTCCTTATTGTCAGACTTTAAACTTTTAAACCCAGCCGAATGGGTATAAAGTGGCATCTCACTGGCATATCAAATGATTTCTTTCTCTGTGACTTGTCCATCCGTATACTTGATTGGCTTATCTCTTTCTCATGGATCTGTAGAACGTCATTATGTTATACCACGGATCAATCTTGTTGACTACATGGATTGCAACTATCTTCTTTCTAACTGTGGTTTATCTTCTCTGTTTATGGGGTCTTTTGTCATACAAAAGCTTTTTATTTGACTGCAATACTTTTCACGACCAATATTTTCCTTTAGGCTTGTGTGTTTTGTGTCTTAAGAAATTCTTCCCAGGTGGCTCAGTCAGTTAGGTCGCCGACTTCAGCTCAGGTCATGATCTCATGGTTCATGAGTTCAAGCCCTGTGTCGGACTCTGTGCTGACAGCTTAGAGCCTGGAGCCTTCTTCAGAATCTGTGACTCCCCCTCTCTCTCTGTCCCCTCCCCAGCTCATGCTCTGTCTCTGTCTCTCAAAAAATAAATAAACGTTAAAAAAAAAAAAAGAAATTCTTCCCTATCATAGTGTCAGGACAGTTTTTTTTTTTTTTTTTTTCTATGTTATACTCACGTTGTTGTTTTTCACACTTGGCTTTTTAATCTGGAGTTAATTTTCATGTATGATGTGATTTTATGTTTCTTCACATAGACATTTGACTCAATACAATTTATTAAATACGTCAGTCTTTCCCATGGATGCTCCCTCTACTGAACACCAGGTTCCCTCATGTAAGTGAATCTGTTTCTGGAAAGTTCTTTTACATTCCACATTATCATGCTGTTTTATTACCAACTTAATTGCCACTTCACAGAAAGTTATCTGGCAGGCAATCTAACTCTTTAAGACTTCTTAGTTCATGATGTGTGAGAGTCTCTAATACACCATTTTCCAAATAGCTGTCTTATTTCAAAGGAAAAAAGTTATGATCTTATAAAAGGACATTTATGTTAAAAATGTAGTGGTTAGTTTAAAAAATACCTACTTAAAAAAGAGGCGATCAGTAAATATTTGCTAAATGAATAGAACTTTTATTATATCATAGAGAGTCTTCCCATAGATTTGAAAGATAATCAGACACTCGTAATGAAGTGAGTATACAGGGAACATACCTCAACATAATGAAGGCCACATGTGACACGCCTACAGCTAACATATACTCAACACTGAAAAGCCAAAAGGTTTTTCTCTCAGATTAGAAACAAGGATGCCCATCTCTTGCCACTTTTATTTAAAGTAGTATTGGAAGTCCTAGCCAGAACGAATAGGCAAGAAAAGTAAAAGGCATTTTCAGATGACACGATACGAAAACCATAAAGTATTCCACAGAAAATCTGCTAGAATGCATCCAGTACAGTTTCAAGATACAAAATCATTCTACAGCAATCTGTTGCATTTCTATACACAAATGACAAACTATCAGAAAAAGAACCGAACAATCCCATTTACAATTCCATCAAAAAGAATACCAAGGAATAAATTGAACTAAGGAGGTCAAAGACCTGTACACTGAAAATTATGACACTTATGAGATAAGCTGAGAAAGAAAGACACAAATAGATGGAAAGGTATTTCATACTCATGGACTGAAGGATATCATTAGAATGCCCATCCTCCCCACAGTATCCATAGCTTCAGTGCAATTGCTATCAAAATTCCAGTGGCATCATTTCACAGAAATAGAACAAGCCTCATATCGGTCTGAAACCAAAAAAGGACCCTGAAGAGTCAATGCAGCCTTAAGGAACAACAACAAAGGGGGAGGTATCACACTTCCTGACTTCAAACTATATTACACAATCCGTGGTCATTAAAACGCTATAAAATTAGCATGAAGACAAACACGTAGAGGGATCGCTGGGAAGATGGCAGAGCAGGAGGACCCTGAGCTCACCTTGTTTCATGGATACAACTAGAGGACACTCACATTAGTGTGTATCACCCACAAAAGGACCCAAAGACTGGCAAACCAAACTCCACAACTAAATGTAGAGAAGGGTCCACATCAAGAGGGTAGGGAAGGGCAGGGATGGGTGGGGAGCTAGACAGACCCCAGGGACTATCTGTGGGAGGGAGGGCCCCACAGGTGCAGAGAAGGTGCACTGTCAAACTGGACTTAAAACATGGGATTTTAAAAATAAGCAGGCTGGATCAAGGCGAGCCCAGAGAGCAGGAGGCAACTGAGTGCCCACCCTTAAAGAGGCAGCACAACAAACACCCTGTAGAGATGTAGACAAGAAGCAGCAATTTGAAAATTTCTTGGGGCATACAGAAGGGAATGTTACTTACTAATCTCAGAGCAACTCCCAGAGAGGCAGAGATCCTTGGGGGATTCTCCAGGAACAAAGGAGCTGGCAGGAGCTCCCTCCTTCTCCCATCCCCCACAGCACCTCCTACCATAAACACACAGCCACCTATGGGACCCGGTGTTCCCTGCACTCACTATACAACTTATTCACACCACGGGAAATGCATGCTTCGGCAGATCCAACCCTCCCACCCCCAGCCAGGCCTGTCTCATTCCCAGTGTAGCAGGGCCCCTCCTGCAGAGGACCAGTGGCGTGCAGTATGTCACAACACTGCCCTGCCAGCCCGTGCGTGTTGATGATCTGCCCTCTAAAACACTCTTGGCCAGAGGCCATCCAGGATGGCATCACAGGCCTGGCAGTGTGCGAAAGCTCCAACAAGGGCCAACACCACTATACCGTGATTCCTGCCCCGGGGAGAGGGAAAGGTGAACACACATAGCAGTCAGCCTGGGACCCAGCAGTGTGTTAATGGCAGACATCTGGTCTGACTAGAGGCCCTGCACACCAACGAAAGCTTCCCAGGGGACAACACAGGAAAAGCACCCTGGAGTTTAATGCCACTGCATCTCAGGCTAATGCCTGGTCTGACTCAACTCAAGCCCACGGCAGCCCCAGACTGACCCACTAACACCACAGGAACCAAACACTGCTCACAACAGGCAAAGAGAGCCACTGCAGACAATCGGGCTGGAGGAAAAAGTGGCCCAACCACAAGTAGGGTAACACAACACACCTAAGAGACACCCTAGAAGTACCAGGTCCTGGTGCACAGGGGATACTACACTTTAGGGTACTACAGGACCCTTCTTCATAACGCCATTGCTTTCAAGAATAGGGAGATGTAACTGAATTTCCTGACATATAGAAACAGACATAAAGAGAAAGAGGAGACACAGCAACATGTCCCAGATGCAAGAAAAAGAAAAATCACAGCAAGAGACCTAAGTGAAATGGAGACAAGTAATATGATAGAGACTTTGAAGTAATGGTCATAAAGATCCTCACTGGACTTGAGAAAAGCGTGGTGAACCTGATGAGACCCATAATAAAGAGATAAAAAGAACCAACCAGAGACAAAGAACACAATACATGAAATTAAAATTCACTAGGTGGAATAAACAGTAGATAAGAGGGAGCAGAATAATGAATCAGCGACCTGGAGGACAGAGTGATGGAAAATATTCAAGCTGAGCAAGTAAGAGAAAAAACATTATGCAAAGTGACAATAGACTTAGGGAACTCAGTGACACCATCAAACATGATAACATTCACATTATAGGGATCCCAGAAGAAGAAGAGAGAGTAAAGGGGACAGAAAAATTACTTGAAGAAATAACAGCTGAAAAGAGTACCAATATGGGGAAGGAAACAGAAATCCAGATCTAGGAGACCCAGAGAGCCTGCAACATAATCAACCCAAAAAGGTCCACACCAAGACATATGGTACTTAAAATGGCAAAAAGTAGTAATAAAGAAATAAATCTTAAAAGCAGCAAGAGAAGGGCACCTGGGTGGCTCAGTCGATTAGGCATCTGACTCCGGCTCAGGTCATGATCTCACAGTTCGTGGGTTTGAGCCCCACGTAGGGCTCTGTGCTGACAGCTCAAAGCCTGGAGTCTGCTTCAGATTCTGTGTCTCCCTCTGTCTCTCTGCCCCTACCCATCTTATACTCTCTCTCAAAAATAAATAAACACTAAAAAAAAATTTTTTTTAAAAAGCAGCAAGAGAAAAGATGACAGTTACATATGAAGGAAACCCTATAAGTCTATCAGTGGATCTTTCAACAGAAAGTTGGCAGGCCAGAAGGGAGTGGCATGATATATTTGAAGTGCCGAAAGGGAAAATCTGCGGCCAAGAATACTGTATCCAAAGGCTATCATTGAGCATAGAGGAAGAGATAAAGAGTTTCCCAGAAACACAAAAGTTAAAGGAATTTACCAACACTAAACCAGCTGTGCAAGAAATGTTAAAGGCGACTCTGAGTGGAAAGAACATAAGCAGGAGTAAGAAAAGTAGGAAGGATCACAGCAGGAAAATTAAGTATATCCATAAGAATCAGTCAAGAGACTCACAAAATAAAAGGATGTAAAGTATGATGCCATATACTTAAAACATGGGGATGGGAGGGAGAACAGTAAAGAATGGGTTCTCTTTTCTATAAGTTGTACCAAAACATCTACTTAACTTCTTTCATTTATACCATTCCTTTAAATTAAGGAATTTGTTACATCTCCCCAAAAAAGAACAGGTTCAAACTTAAGTGACCATCAACTTAATATATACTACTATATGCAGAAGATATTATATGCAAACCTAATGGTATCCCCAATTCAAAAACCAGAAATAGATGTGTAATAATAAAGAGGAAGGAAGCCAATTATATAACTAAAGGAAGCCACTTTATTATGAAACAAGAGAGCAAGGGAAGAAAGGGACAGAGAAGACCTTTGGAAACAAGTAACGAAAGGCAATAAATACATAGTTATCAATAATTACTTTGAATGTTAATGGATTAAGTGCTCCAATCAAAAGACATAGGGTGATGGAATGGATAAAAAGTAAGATTCGCACATATGCTGCCTACAAGTGACTCAATTCTGACCTAAACATCCATGCAGAGTGAAAGGGAAGTGATGGAGAAGCGTTTATCATGCATGGGATGTGAAAAGAATATGGGGTAGCAATACTTATACCAGACAAAATAGACTTTAAAACAAAGACTATAACCAAGAGACAAAGAAGGACACTCTCTATATAATCATCCAGGGAACAAGCCAACAGGAACACATAACAATTGTGAATATTTATGCACCCAACATGGAAGAACCCAAATACATAAAGCAGCTAGTGGCAAACATAAAGGAACTAATCTATAGTAATACAATACTAGTACTTGATGTTAACGTCCCATTTACATCAACGGACTGATCATCCAAACAGAAAAGCAACAAGGAAACCGTGGCTTTGAATGGCACATTGCACCAGATGGATTTAACAGATATATTCAGAACATGCCATCTTAAAAGAGGAGAATACACATTCTTTCAAGTGCACATGAATAGTCTCTAGGGTAGATCATGTTAGGCCACAAAACAAGCCTCAACAGATTTCAAAAGACAAAAGTCATATTATGCGTCTTTTCTGACCATAGTGACCAACATTATGAAGCTAGAAATCAACCACAGGGAAAAAGTAATGGAAAGAGAATACATGGAAAATAAACAACGTGCTACTAACCAAAATATGATACAACCAAGGAATCAAAGAAGAAATAAAAAATACATGGAAACAAATATAAATGAAAACACAACAGTTGAAAACTTTTGGGATACAGACAAAGTGGTTCTAAGAGGGAGATTTATAACAATGCAGGCCTACCTTAAGCAAGAAAAATCTCAAACAACCTAACATTACATCCAAAGGAGCTAGAAAAAGAACAAACGGAACACAAAAGTAGCAGGATGAAGGAAATAATAAGGATTAGAGCAGAAATAAATGAAATGGAAACTAAAAAGACAAAAGAACAAATCAATGAAACCAGAAGCTGGTTTGTTGAATGGACCAACAAAATTGATAATCCTTTAGCCAGACTCGTAAAAAAAAAGAAAAGACTTAAATATACAACATCAGAAATGAAAGAGAATTAACAACCAATACCACAAAATACAAACGATTATAAGAGAATATCATGAAAAACTATTGACCAACAAATCAGACAACCTAGAAGAAATGGATAAATTCCTAGAAACATATAACCTGCCAAAATCGAAACAGGAAGAAAATTTGAACAGACTGATTACCAGCAATGAAATTGAATCAGTAATCAAAAAACTCCCGACAAACAAAGTCATGACAAGATGGCTTCACTGGAGAATTCTATCAAACATTCAATTAGTTAATTAATTAATTTTAAGAAAGTAGTTTCTTTTAAGTTTATTTATTTGGGGAGAGACAGAGACAGCTTGAGTCGGGGAGGGGCAGAGAGAGAGAGAGAGAGAGAGAGAGAGAGAATCCCAAGCAGCCTCTGCACTGCCAGCTCGGAGCCTGATGCATGGCTCAAACCCCTGAGATCATAACCTGAACCAAAGCCGAGAGCTGGATGCTCAACTGGCTGAGTCACCAAGGTGCCCCTCTATAAAACATTTAAAAGAAGAGTTATTACCTATTTTTGACACTATTCCAAATAATTGAAGAGGGAGGAAAACTTCCAAATTCAACCTATGAGGCCAGCATTACTCTGTTACCAAAACCAGATAAAGATACCACCAAAAAAAGAGAAGTAGAGGCTAATATCTGATGAACATTGATGTAAAAATCCTCAACAAAATACTAGCAAACCAAATCCATTAAAACACCCAAAAAGTCATTCACCACGATCATGTGGGATTTATTTCCAGGTGCCAAGTGGCTCAGTATGTGCAAATCAATCAACATGCTACATCACATCACATCAACAAGAGAAAAGATAAAAACCATATGACATTTCAATAGATGCTGAAAATGCACAACATCCATTCATGATGAAAACCCTCCATAAAGCAGGCTTAGAGGGAATATACCTCAATACAATAAAGGCCATGTTTGAAAAACTCACAGCTAATAATGTACTCAATGGTGAGAAACTGAGAGCTTTTCCCCTAAGGCCAGGGACAAGACAACGATACCCACTCAAAACATTTATTCACCATCATATTGGAAGTCCTAGCCACAACAATCACACAAGAAAAAGGAATAAAAGGAATACAAATTGTAAGGAAGAAGTAAAATTTGCACTATTTGCAGATGGCATGAAAGTATATACAGAAAATTTTAAAGACTCCACCAAAACACCACTAGAACTGGTCAATGAATTCAGTAAAGTCTCAGGATACAAAATCAACGTACAGAAATCCATTACATTTTTATACATGATAGAATGAAGCTGCAGAAAGAGAAATTAAAAAAACAATCATATTCATAATAGCACCAAAAATAATAAAACACCTAGGAATAAACTCAAAGAGGTGAAAGACCTACCACTCTGAAAACTATAAAACACTGATGAGAGAAATTAAAGATGATGCAAAGAAATGGAAAGACATCCCACGCTCATAGGTTGGAGTAACAAATATCGTTTCGATGACTCTACCATCCAAAGCAATCTATAGATTCAACACAATCCCTATCAAAATATCAGCAGCATTTTTCACAGAGCTAGAACAAACAACCCTAAAACTTGTATGCAACCACCAAAGACTCTGAATATCCAAAGGCAAAGAAAAGCGAAGCTAGAGGTATCACAATTCCTGACTTCAAGTTTTATTACAAAGCTGTAGGAATCAAGACAGTATGGTAACTGGCATAAAAACAGCCATGTACATTAATACAGATGAATACAAAATCCAGAAATAATCCCATAACTATATGGTCAATTAATCTCCAACAAAGCAGGAAAGAATAACTGATGGAAAAAAGATAATTTTCAGTAAATGATGTTGGGAAAACTGGACAGCTAGCTACATGCAGAAGAATGAAACTGAATCACTTTCTTATACCATATACAAAAATAAATTCAAAATGGATAAAAAAAAAAAAAACCTAAATGTGATACCATAAAAATCATAGAAGAGAGCACAGGCAGCACACACAGCAATGTGTGTGACATTGGATGAAACAATATTTTTCTAGATTATGTCTCCTGCAGCATGGGAAATAAAAGCAAATATAAACTAATGGAACCACATCAAATAAACGCTTTTGCACTGCAAGGGAAACAAGCAATACAACTAAAAGGCAACCTACCGAATAGAAGATATTTGTAAATGACATATCTGATAATGGGTTAGTATACAAAACATATAAGAAACTGATACAACTCAACACCAAAAAAAAAAAAAATTCAATTAAAAATGGGCAGAAGTCATAAACATCCATTTTTCCAAAGAATACATGCAGATGGCCAACAGACACATGAAAAGATGCTCAACGTCACTCATCACCAGAGAAATGCAAATCAAAACCACTATGAGATATCACCTCACACCAATCAGAATGGCTAAAATAAAAAAACGCAATAAATAACAAATGTCCATCTGGAGAAATAGGAAGCCCTGTGCACGGTTGGTGGGAATGCAAACTGGTGCATTCACTGTGGAAAACAGTATGGAGATTTCTCAAAAAGTTAAAAATAGATGTACTCTATGATCCAGCAATCACATTACTGGGTACTTACCCCCCAAATACAAAAACACTAATTCAAAGGGATACATGTATCTGCATGCTTATAGTAGCATTGTTTACAACAGCCAAGTTATGGAAGCAGCCCAAGTATTTGTAGATAGGTGAATCGATAAATATATGGTATATATACACAGTGGAATATTATTTAGCCATAAAACGAGTGAAATCTTGCCATTTTCAACAACATGAATGGGTTAGAGAGTATGATGCTAAACAAAATAAAAGAGAAAGGCAATATCATATGCTTTCACTTATATGCAGTATTTAAGAAACAAATGAACAAAGGAAATGAGAGAAAGACAAATCAAGAAACAGATTCTTAACTGCAGAGAACCAATGGTTGCCAGAGACGACTGGGTGGGGGATGGGTGAAATAGGCGAAGGGGATCAAGAGTACACTTATCATGGTGAACACCGAGTAATGTACAGAACTGCTGAGTCACCGTATTCTACACCTGAGACTAGTATATTGCTGTATGTTAACTACACTGGAATTTAACAAAATAGACGCATAAATTGATGGAACAGAACGGCATGCCCAGAAATAAGTCCGTGAGTGTATATGGTGAATCAATTCACAAGAAATGAGCCGAGACCATACCATGGGCAACGGACAGTCTCTTGGACAAATGGTGTTGGGGAAACTGGATAACTACATGCAAAAGAATGAAACTGGACCACTCTTGTAAAATACACAAAAATCAACTCAAAATAGGTTAAAAACTTGGACCTAAGACCTGAAACATAAAACTGCTAGAAGAAAATGAGTGGTAAGTTCCTGGACATTGATTTTGGTGATTTCTTTTTTCTTTTTTTTTTTTGGATTTCACACCACAAGCAAAGGTAACAAAAAAGCAAAGACAAACAACTGGAACTACATCAAAGTAAAAAGCTTCCGGGGCGCCTGGGTGGCTCAGTCGGTTAAGTGTCCAAATCTTGGTTTTGCCTCGGGTTGTGATCTCATGGTTTCATGAGTTTGAGTCCTGCCATCAGGCTCTGCACTGACGGTGCAGAATCCCCACTGCTTGGGATTCTGTGTCTCCCTGTCTCTCTGCCCTTCTCCCACTTGCATTATCACTGTCTCAAAATAAATAAACTTTTTAAAAAAAAAAAAGTAAAACTTCTGCACAGTAAAGGAAACCATCAGCAAAATAAAAAGCAAACCTATTGGATGAGAGAAAACTATTTGCAAATCATAGATCTGATAAGGAGTTAATACCCAAAATATATAAAGAACTCCTACAACTCAATAGCAAACAAATGAGCTGATTAAAACACGGGCAGAGGACCTGAACAGTCACTTTTCCAAAGGTGGCATACAATTGGCCAACAGGTACACGAAAACATGCTCGACATCATTAATCATCAAAATCACAATGGGATATCACTCCACACCTGTTAGAATAGCTATTAACAAAAAACCCCAAGAAATAACAAGCATTGGTGAGGACGCAGAGGAAAGGGAACACCGCACTGTGGCACAGCCATCATGGGAAACAGTATGGAGGTTCCTCAAAAAAATAAAAAATAGAACTACCACTTCTGGGTATTCATATGAAGAAAACGAAGACCCTAATTTCATGTGGTGGTTTCTTCCAACATAATGCTGTTTTATCTACATTGATAAGCTGGCGTAGCCAACTTTGTTTTCTTTGCTAGATCTTCTGGACCTTGCTGCTTCACCACGCAGGTTTTTGTTCGGGAGACGGGCAACCCAGGTCTGCGAGTTTTTCTTCTGCGGCTTCCTCACCTCTCTGTGCGATTGAGGAATCAGGGCCTTGCTCTGGATGAGGCTTTGGCTTAAGGGAATGTGTCTGGTTCACTCTTTCATCTAGACCAAACTTTGTATCAACAATAAGGCTGTTTGCTTTCTTATCATTCCTGTATTTGCTGGAGTAGCACTTTCAGTTTCCTTGAAGAAATTTTCCTGGGGTGCCTGGGTGGCTCAGTTGGTTGAGCGTCCGACTTAGGCTCAGGTCATGATCTCGCGGTCTGTGAGTTCAAGCCCTCGAGTTGGGCTCTGTGCTGACAGCTTGGAGCCTGGAGTCTGCTTTGGATTCTGTGTCTCCCTCTCTCTGCCCCTCCCCCACGTGCACTCTCTCAGAAATAAACGTTAAAAAAAAAAAAAAAAAAAAAAAAAGAACAGAACTTTTCCTTTGCCTTCACAAGTTGGCTAATTGTTTGTTGCAAGAGGCCTAGCTTTCAGCCCGTCTTGGTTTTCGACATGCTTTCCCCACTAAGCTCACTCATGTCTAGCTTTTCATTTAAAGTGAGAGATGTGCGACTCTTCCTTTCACTTGAGCAGGTAGAGGCCATCGTAGGGTTGTTGATTGGCCTGATGTCAACATTATTGCATCTGAGGGAATAGAGAGGCCCGAGATGGGGAGACTGAGGGAAAGAGCCTGTCAGTGGAGCACACAGTATTTATCAAGTAAGTTTGAGGTCTTCCATGGGTGTGGTTCACGGCCCTCCAAACAATACAACAGTAACATCGAGGATTATTGATCATAGATCACCATGATACTGAAAACATTTGAAATACTGCAAAAGTTACCAAAAAGTGACACTGAGACACAAAGTAAGCAAATGCTGTTGGAAAAATGGTGCTGATAGATGCTTGCCACAGGCTTGTCACAAACTCCAATTTGTTAAGAAAAAAAAAAAGGCAAGATTTGCAAAGTGCAATAAAGTGAAATGCAATAAAATGAGTATGCTTGTATGCAATTAAAGGAAATTAACACAAAGATAAGTTACTATTTAATAATATTTTAAAGAAATTTATTTTAACTTGGAGGAAAATTAACTTAGATTCTAACCGCCGCAAAAAATTCCAGACTTAAATACTTACCAGCAGAACAGAACAAAAATAACATACCTGCTCTGGCCCTTGCTAGGGAAGTACATTCCGAATATGAAGAGGGAACACTCTCAGAGTATGTGTGTCTGAATATATAAACACTTAAAGCTCTTCTGTAATACTGAAATCAAGCAACAGAAGAAGGAAAAATTTACAAAATAAGCTAATGAGGAAATATCTGCTAACGTTTAACAAATAAGTAGTAGGTACGTACACAAACAAAAATATATGGTTTATAAATACATATGGCTTACACAAATATACAGTCTATACTAAGACCTGGAAGAGACTTTGCCAAGGAATAAAAATCAAAGAAAATACAAACATACAAACAAGGCATCGTCATAGGAAAAAACATCCCGCAGCAAACACATTTTTTAAACGTACGGTTAATACAGAATGCAAGAAACTGGCAAGAAAAATGCAAAAGCCTAATTATGGTACGCAAAGGGGTGCAAAGCCACACTAATAGGCTTGAGATGTCACTTGCAAGGCTGGGGCTGTGACTCCCCAGCAGCTCTGGTCAGACCGACAAGGTTCAGCCTCCACTCATTGCGTGCCTGTGGTCTGGACCGGAGGAACATTCGAGTCGTCCAAGCGAGAGATCAGACCTTCCGCACTCCAGTAGTCCTCCTGTATTTCCGCATCAGGTAATTTCTGGTATTTTTACTTTCCAGCCCAAGCTAACTTCTACAGGTAGGCTCAGCACAGGTCAGACCGGGTGAGAAATCTCGTGACCAGGCCGCAAGGAACTTGGACAAAGTTAAACCTGCCGCATCGCGCAACTGCCTTTTGTAAAAGCAAAGCAAAGCAAAGCACAAGGGCTCATTCAGTTGTCCGCCTAGACTTATTAGGAAACCGGCTCTTTCCCGCCGCGAGGCTCGGAAAGGGGCGCCTGCTGGGTCCTCCCGAACCTAAGCGATTCAGGTGACAGACACGGGGAGCGTCCCCGCTCCGGCAGGAAGCCCGACTCGGCGTCCCAAGCGCGGAGCGGCCCTGGGGCGCCGCGGGGGCTGCAGCCGAAGCCGGGTCGGGAGCACCAGCTGGGCGCGCACGGACTCCCCGGCGCCAGGCCGCAGCGGAACTACAACTCCCGTGGTCCCTCGGGCGGACGCCGCGCCCCGTAGGCCCGCCCAGCCAGCGGAGCCCCGCCCAGGTCGCGGGCGCCCGAGCCGCCGGAGTGTGCGGACGGGCGCGCGGCGGCGGCGAGCGAGCGGGCGGGCGGGCGTGCGGCATGGAGCCCCGCGCGGCGGACGGCTGCTTCCTGGGCGACGTGGGTACGTGCGGGCGCGAGCGGCGTGGGTGCGGGGGGCGCGGGGACCGCGGGGCTGTTCCCGGCCGGACAGGTGCGTCGGAGGACGCCGGCAGGGGCGTTTCGGTGGGCCCAGGTTGGAGCGCCGCCGTGTCCTCACGGGGAGCGAGGTCGGTAACCCCAAGCATCTCAGGCGCTCTCTGCGTCCGGCCTCTTGGCCCCGGTCAGCCAGTCGCGGGACTTCCCAACCTCAGACCCATCGGCGCACCTTGGGGAAGGCGCAGGGAGGGGTGGGCATGGTTATCCCCAAGTTCAGAGCACCCAGAGTTGCCTCTGGGGGACCGCTCCTAGGGCATCCCCGCAGAGCCCGGTGTGGGAGCCGGAACATCTTCCAGGGGCCCTGTGGGAAGGTCGTGTCGCACTGTCATTAGCATCCTACAGGTCTATCCGGCTGTGACCGAAGGCGTGTGCCCCAGAAGGAAGATAATGCCCTTGTGACAGGTCACCCCATGTTTAAAAAAAAAAAAAAAAAGCCATCTCGGTTCTTCCTACCATTCAGGCTACGGGAGAATAAAATGGATCCGAGGGCAAAGGGACATTCTGTGGGGAAGGAGACTTCCCTAGGAAGTAAATACTACAGATGAAGTGACCCGAGAAAGCACGTAGAAAGCCTGGAAGCAAAAAAACCAAAACCAACCAACCAACACTAAAGTACTTTGACACTGGTAAAAACAGTGCCAATAAAAGTGAGACATCTTAAGGGTAAATTTGGCGTAAGGGGACTTGAAGTCATAGCAAGGCAGATATTTGAATGGGTCCTGGAAAATAGCCACCTTGAACATGATCAAAGACATTTAGTAAACATCTGCTTTTACTTGGCATTCCACCGCAGGCGGGTGCAAGACTTTGACCCCTCCAGTGCCATCTGTGTTTGGTTCAGTTAAAATAAGCAAAGAATGGCTGACCAGGGCCACGTGGACACGTTTTCATGCTTGTGTTCATTGTGTTCATTAATAGCGCAGCCTTCACTTTTCTGAGCATAGTTTAAGGAATCTTTAAGAGAAGAGCTTGCTCAACCAATGGGTTTTACAGCTTCTGGGGTTCATGGATATTTTTGACTGTCATTGTTTATTTCCTCTAAAAATAGGTTCCTGACATTTTCATTCTCAGCATTAAGGGATAAGCTGAATGTATTGAATCCAGAACACCGCTATCCCAGCAGAAGCAATGGCCCACTGTAGGGACTGTAACCCATTTTAACTTTCTGATCTGAAATTGTAGATGTGTGGTGTATATATACTTCAAAGCACGTAGATTTTTCTTTTTTTTTTTTTAATAGAACGTCTCACAGAGGTAAAGATTATACTTATTAAGGCCATATTGTAAAGCTCTGCAGAGAATTTAGGGCAAGCCACCTCCTAAGTGAATCCTATATTTATAACTTAGCCAATGTAATACAGGTTGTTACGGACCCAAGGGCAAGCATCCTTTTGCGAAGTGGAAAAAGGGATCCTGTGTTCAGGATCTGTACTCAAGAGCTGTATTCGAGAGGCTGGCAGACAATGACAAAAGGGTACCTTAAGGATTTGAGGTTCTAAGCAAGGTGAGCTGGTTTTTTTTTTCTGTCATCCTTAGCCGTGAACTCTAAACACAGCTCGCTGCCATCGGGGGGGATCGCTACCATCTGGAGAGAGAAAGGAGAGACGGTTTCTGGGACCCCGAGAAGAGCCTGGTGCTGCTTAGGTTATGTGCCAGTGCTGGTCACAAGCCCAGAGGCAGCTGCAGTACGCTTATTATTGATAATTTAGAGGTACGGTGGAGTTCACACAGCTAGAAAGAGGCAAGGCTGAGGTTTAAACCCAGGCGGGGCTTTCCTGGGTTGCTGGTTTTATGCTAAAAGGCTCACACCCTTCACATCAAGTACATTCATCTGTAATCAGTTTGTAGGGCTACTTGGATTGCTGGGCTGGGTGGATAAGCCACGTCCTACTGTGGGTTTCTCAGGGGACACGGAAAGCTTTTACTGCCTACCTCCCATCTCCACTTGTTACTATATGGCCTTTCCCGCCGTGAGACATGTGTCTGCCTGTGGGGTCCACGATCAGAGGCACAGCTTGGTCTGCATCCCCGTGCCTGGGAACCTACACAGGCACACCTTGGAAATATTTTGGGTTCAGTTCCAGACCACCACAGTAAGTGGATGTTGCAATAGAATCACATGAATTTTGGGGGGTTCCCAGTGCATATAAAAGTTATGTTTACACTGGCCTGTCGAGTATGCGATCCTCTGAAAACATACCTTAACTGTAAAAGTGCTTTAGTGCGAAGAATGCTAACTGTCATCTGATCGTCTTGCTGGTGGAGGGTCCTGCCTCGATGGTGATGGCTGCTGATTTAGCAGGGTGGTGAAAGTTGGGGTGGCTGTGGCAGTTTCTTAAAATAAGATAACGAACTTGGCCGCGTTGCTGGACTCTTGCCTTCACAAACTTTTTCTGGAGCATGTGATGCTGTTTGATAACACTTTATCCCCAGAAGTTCTTTCAAAATTGGAGTCAGTCTTCTCAGACCTTGCTGCTGCCTTGTCAGCGGAGTTTATGTTATATTCTAAATCCTTTGCTGTCATTTCAACAGTCTTCACCAGGAGTAGATTTCATCTCAAGAAACCACTTTCTTTGCTCCTCCGTGAGAAGCAACTTCTTTTCCGTTCAAGTTTTGTCAGGAGATTACAGCCATTATTCCACTTTACGGCCCCACTTCTGATTCTGGTCTGCTCTCTCTTTCCATCTCATCTGCAGTGACTCCCTCCACTGAGGTCATGAGCCCCTCAAAGTCCTCCACGAGGGCTGGAACCAACGTCTCCCAACTCCTGTTATCCTGTGAATGTTGATATTTTGGCCTCTTCCCATGAATTATGAAAGTTCTTAATGGCATCTGGAGTGGTGAATCCTTTCCAGAAGGTTTTCAGTTTTCTTTGCCCAGATCCATCAGAGGAATCACTATGGTAGCTATAGCCTTATGGAATGTATTTCTTAAATAATAAGACTTGAAAGTTGAAATGACTCCTTGATCCGTGGGCTGCAGAATGACGTCGTGTTAGTAGGTATGGAACCATGAATCTCGTTCATCTCCATCGGAGCTCTTGGGTGACCAGGCACATTATTAATGAATATTTTGGAAGGAATCTTTTTCCAAGGAAGAAGTCTCAACAGTGGGCCTAAAGTAGTTAGTAAACCATGTTGCAAACATACGTGCTGTCACCTGGGCTTTTTCGTTCCATTTATAGAGCCCAGGTAGCCTAATTCTTAAGGGCCTTGGGATTTTTGAAATGGTCAGCGAGCACTGGCTTCAACTGAAAGTCACCAGCTTCATTAACCCCAGCAAGAGAGTCAGGCTGACTCCTCTCTAGCTATGAAAGTCCTAGATGGCGTCTTCTCCCAATAGAAGGCTGCTTCATCTCCACCGATCATCTGTTTGGCATAGCCACCTTCGTTAATTTTCTTAGCTACATCTTCTGGATAGCCTGCTGCAGCTTTGACATCAGCACTTGCTGCATCATCCTGTGCCTCCATGTTTTAGAGCTGTCCTCTTTCCTCAGACCTCACAAACCAACCTCTGCCAGCCTCCAGTTTTTCTTATACAGCTTCCTCACCTTTCAGCCTCCATGGAATTGAGGAGAGGTGGGGCCTCGCCCTAGGTTAGGCTCTGGCTTAAGGGAATGTTGTGGCTGCTTTGATCTTCTGTCCAGACCATCTGAACTTTCTCCAGATCAGCTGTAAGTCGGTTTCACTTTCTTATCATCCACGTGTTCGCTGGAGTAGCACTTTTAATTTTCTTCAAGAAAATTTTGCATTCACACCTTGGCTGTTGGGGTCAAGAAGTCTAGCTTTCAGCCCGTCTTCGCCTCCGACACGCCTCCCTTACCGAACTTAATCATTTCTAGCTTTTGATTTAAAGTGAGGGATGTAGGACTCTTCCCTTCACTTGAAGACCCAGAGGCCATCGTAGGCTTATTAATTGGTCGTAATTTCAGTGTGGTGGTCTTAGGGAATAGGGAGGCTGGGGAAAAGAGCTGGTTGGTGGAGAAGTTGGAACACAATGTTTGTCGATTCAGTTCACCATCTTACGTGGGCACGGTTCATGGCATCCTGAAACATCACCATGCTAACAAAGATTATTGGTCACAGATCACCATGACAGATGTAGTGAAGTTTGAAACATTGCAAGAATTAGCAAAGCATGACAGACACAAAGTGAGCAAACGCTGCTGGAAAAATTGCAACACGGGATTGCCACAAGCTTTCAGTTCGGAAAAAAACGCAATTATCCACAAAGTGCAAGAAATGGAAGGTGCACTGGCTTTCCTGAGCTGCATGTCCCTTTTTTGCTATATGATCCAGGGCCTCGCCCTGCCCTCCTCTTTTGAAGGTTGCAACCCCTCGTCCTACCTGTGGGGTTTTGCTTCTTCCAGTGTGACTCTGGAATGATAGCCACTTTTCACTAACCCCCAAGACAGGTGTGCCCATGCCTGGTAGTCACTGCTAAACATACATACTGGGGGGTCCCCTTCGTGAAGTGGTAAATAGAAAGTTCCACAAGCTTGGCTTTTATATTTTGTGAGAATCAAATCTGAGTTTCAGCTCTCCTTTTGCTCCGTCCTCCACCCCCCCACTCATATGATCAAGTCCCCATTTCATGGGGTCACAGGCTCTTTGGCTAGCAGACAAGACAGGTAGGCACGATTGGGGAGGAGGGGTATTATAAATGGACCGCATTTACTGAGCACTTTGTGCCAGGCCCCACACTAGGTGCTTTCACTCATTATAATCTACTGAATTTTCATAACCCACCAATGAATAAACTATTATCATCATCCCCATGTACAGGTGCAGAGACAGTCAAGGGAAGCTACGTCCCACAGAAGCTGATAAGTGGCTGAGCCAAGTTTCAGATGTAGCAGAGCTTAGTCCCTGTGCTGTCCCTGTGGTGTCCTTTCCACGGGCTGGTGGGGACAGGGGGGCAGGCTGACGGGACACAGACGAGATGCTAACCCAGGGTGGGTAGGGGCAGAGGTGGGGCAAGTCCTCCTGGAAGAAATAAGCACTGGATTGCAGCGTGGAGAGGTACAAGCAGAACTCATCCAGGGTGAGTGGGAAAAGGTGGGAGTGAGGTGAGATGGGGGGAGAAAAGGGCCTTCATTCAGAGGGAGAGGTATTGTCTAAAGCAGTGGTTCTCAAAGTGCAGTCCCCAGGCCACAGCGTCAACATCAGCATCATGTGGGAACTTATTAGAGACGCAGATTCTCAGGCACCAAGACCTGCTGACTCTGGGGTGGGGCTCAGCAGTCCATTCTCATAGCCCCCAGGTGGCACTGTTGGACCCTCAGGTGTGAGGGCCACTGGTTAAAGGGATCAGGAGGTCAGAACACTTTTTGTATAGCCAAAGGGAGTGATGGGGAGGGGTGAGCTAGTGTAGGAGAGAGAATTTTACTCCCATTTTGGGATCAGAGCAGTGCCTTGATCAATTACAGGTTTGTTGAATGTATACATTGAGGTTGGAATGAATGTAAAAATAGTTTTAGTTTGAGATGAATAAAAATGAGGATAATCTACCAAACTCATGAGAGGAGAGTCCCAGTAGCACTTGAAGGACTTTTATAGCTGTAAACATTTAAGAGGAAACGGCTCAAATCAATATCCTTCCACCTTAAGACACCGGAAATAGAAAACTAGAGCTGAAGGAGGTAGAAGGGGAAAAATAATAAAGATTAGACAGGACATCCATGAAAACTGGAGCTGAAGGAGGTAGAAGGGGAAAAACAAAGATTAGACAGGACATCCGTGAAATAGGGAATAGAAAAAACAACATAGAAAGCCAACAAAACCAAAAGTTCTCTGGAAAGAGCAATGAAATCGACAAACCCCAAGGAAAAAGATGCAGATCACGAAGATCAAGGAGGAGAGGGATGACGTTACTCTGGCCCTTCTAGAAACAAGGACCACAGAGGGACAGCGTGAACGGTGGCATGTCAGTCTGCCAGGGCTGCTGTGACAAAATGCCACTGGGTGGCCTGCACAGTGCACGTTCATTTTCTCACAGCTCTGGAGGTTGGAAGTCCAAGATCAGGGGCTCAGCCGGGCTGGTTTTTGCTGAGGCCCCTCTACCCCTTGGCTTACAGATGGCCACTTTCTAACTGTGTCCTCACATGGCCCTTCCTCTGTTCAGGCCCATCCCAGGTGTCTGTGTCCTAATCTCCCCTCATGAAGACTCCACTTAGATGGGTTTAGGGCCGGCTCTAATGACCTCACCTTGACTTTATTACTTCTGAAACCGTGCAGACTCCAAGTGCAGTCACATTCAGAGGTATATAGGGTTCAGGCTTTGCTTACGAATTTTGGGGACAAAATTCAGTCCATAACCAATTGTAGGCCAACAGATTAGAGGATGTACACGAAGTGGAGAAATTCCAATAAAGACACAAACTACCAAAATTGGCAAAAAATAGACACCAAAACGGACTCAAAAAAAAAAAAATAGAAACTCTGAATAGACTTGTAGCAAATGAAGATGTGGAATTAGGAATTAAAGCTTATAGCAAAGGAAAGCCTAGACCCAGAGATCTTCCCAGATGAACTTGACCCAACATTTAAAGATTCAATACCAGTGCTTTCCAATTTTTGGAAGAGACAATAATTTCCTGACTCATTCTATGGAGCCAGAAAAACCAGATAAAAACATCAATCATAAGACAAATGACTTACGAGTGTAGATATAAGAGTCCTGAGAACACTAGCAAACCAAACATGCTATGGCATCATGACCAAGGGGGTTTATGCCAGAAATACATAGTTGGTTTAACATCTGAGAGTCCGTTAATGTACTAACCACTTCCACAATTAAGGAAGGCCGGCAGGAGCACTGCACTAGATGCAGAAAAAGCATTGAACAAAAATCCAACGCCATCTGGTGATTAGAAACAACAACAACAACAACAACCAGAAAGGGAGGTGAATGTCCTCCACCTGATAAAGGCCACCTGTGAAAAAGTCACAGCTAAGCTCATCCCTGACGTGAAAGTCGACGAATAAGGCCGGGACGTGCTCTTACCGCTTCTGTTCAGCATCGAGCTGGAAGTCCGAGCCAGGGCAGTGAGGCCGGAAAGAGAAGAGGCATCCAGATTGGAAAGGAGGTGGTGAAACTACTTCCGTTAGCAGGTGACACGATTTTACACGTACAAAGTCCTGAGGAACCTGTTAAAGTGGAGTAAAAGGTGGTCCCCACTTTCAAGGCACTCCTGGGCAAGGATGGGGTGGAGAGGGCGTCAAGCTGTAAATGAGGGTGTGCGTGCGAGTGTCGTGGAAGAAGGGGAGACTTCAAACGGGTGCAGGTACGGCAAGTGACAGGAGACTCTAACGGGAGATTCTCCTGTCCCGGCGGTCCAGTCTGCAGAGATGGGGGATCCCAGGCGGAGAGGCAGGTGTGGAAGGGCGGGGGGCATGGAGCAGCTACAGGTGGCACTGGAGAGGGGTCAGTGGGGGGGGGGGAAGGGCTCAAAGAGGTGAGCAGGGCCCAGGTCGCCACCCCCGATAGGCCGTGCCAACGAGTATGACCTCCACGCTCCGGCAGTGGGGATGACCGGAGCATTTTGAGGAGCGTTTCGGCCAACTCCGTGATCCTGCATCGGGTGCTGGGTTTCATGAAGCGTCCTTGCGACACTGCTATGGTCTCCTGACCTGGGTACACGTGTCCCCGGGTCTCAGCACTGGGTCTGCCTTCCTTTCCAGGTTTCTGGGTGGAGCGCACCCCTGTGCACGAGGCTGCCCAGCGTGGCGAGACCCTGCAGCTGCAGCAGCTGATTGAGAGCGGGGCCTGTGTCAACCAGGTCACCGTGGACTCCATCACGCCCCTGCACGCGGCCAGCCTGCAGGGCCAGGCGCAGTGTGTTCAGCTGCTGCTGGCCGCCGGGGCCCAGGTGAGGGGCCCTTTGGGACAGACCCCCGGGGACGGGAATGGATGGAGCGCGTATGGAGGGAGGGGAAATACTAAGAGGCTCGGGATTCGAGTTGCAAAATGCACAGAAAGTAGAGAAACCACGGGGGAGGGGAAGGAAGCCTCCAGCGTGGGGTGTAGTGGAGGCCAACAGAGGAGCCGGCTCTGGGGCAGCAGTGGTCACGGCTGGGCTGCCGGGAGGGCACGGGTGGCCAAAGAGCGGGCGGTTCTAGTTTCTCGCGAGGGAGACGTCTGTGAGGGCTGGAGGCCGTGGCTGAAGAGCCACTGCCTGGGTCCAAGAGCAGGATTCTAAGCGCAAGATCGGGATCTGCTTCCCTGTGCACCTGCTCCTGCTTGCGGGCTGGCTTGAGCCTCCAGCCGTCGCCGCGAGCAGAGTCGCTGGGCGGAGGGCAGCGGCAGCAGCGGGCCAGGAGCCCGGAGCGTGGGCTGCAGCCTCCGGGCCGAACGCACTCAGGAGCTTGGCTGTGAGGGCGCTCCCGCAGGAAGCGGACCGAGCTGTCGCGCGTACCCACACAGCAGCTGAAGTCTGAGCACAACCCGCCAGCCTGGGGGTCGGCTTTCCCCTCCGGGTCATTTCCCGGCTAGAGGGGGCACGATAAGCAGCTCCGGGCAGCCCTAAGCCGGAATTAAAACGCCCTTTTTACATCCTGCCTTCGTCACCATGCAGTCTTGGGGGGGAGGGGGGCCTAGGGGACGGGTAGGAGGTGGCAGAAGTGAGACCGAGTTGACCCTGTCCCAAGAGAAGAGCCTGGAAAAGGGCCCCTCCCGCACTTGGTGGGCTCAGAGGCGCTGCCAGCCCGTCTCCCTTTGTCCTTGAACGCCCTTGCCTGGGACGGCACCTTGGCACACGCTGCAAAACTACTGCTAATGAGGGTCTTTGCAGAGATGAATGTGTGTCAGGATGAGGAAGCGAGTCGTGTGGGCTTTTCCCCTCCACCCTGACGCTCGTTTCTTCCTCCCCACCAGGTGGACGCCCGCAACATCGACGGCAGCACGCCCCTCTGCGATGCCTGTGCCTCCGGCAGCATCGAGTGTGTGAAGCTCTTGCTCTCCTACGGGGCCAAGGTCAACCCCCCTCTGTACACGGCGTCCCCGTTGCACGAGGCCTGCATGAGCGGTGAGTCCGCGCCAGCAAAGCGAGCACTGTAGCGGAAGCCGTCAGCCGGCCGAGGTTCCCCACCTGCCCCCATTCGGTTTCTGGAGCTCGGGTACCCGGCCGTGGAAATCCTCAGCTTTTCCTCCTGCAGACCCTTCCCCGCCAGGAGCAGGGGCCATGGTTTCTAGGGTAGGATTCTACTTCTTAGCTGGGTCTCCAGGGCCTTTCAGATACTAACGCTGGAAATCAGCCTACCCTGTGGTGGCTCACTTGGTCTTCACCGTCTTCTGCCCTGTGGACCCCTGTTGTATTTCGAGGAGACCCAGCACGGGCCCAGGACAGGGCGCTCATCCTGGGGGCTCGGGGAACAGGTGGGATTTCAGCCACCCTGCAAGAAGGAGTAGGTTTCAGAGGAAGAGGAAGGCCACTCCAAGCAAGAGAAAGTGACTTGTCCAGGCTCATTGGACCGGAAGCTCCCAGGAGAGGGGTGACAGAGAAGACGAAATTTAGGGCGAGACCGGCAGGTGGGAGATCTTTAAATGACACACTAAGGAGTTTGGATTCTACTCTTCTGAGCGAAGTTTGCAAACGTGTGGCCAATATTTTGATTGGCCGGCACAGTGCCAGCCAGTGTTGTGTTCGGGTGTCTGAGACGCCACTTGCACTCAAGTCAAGAGAACGTGGTACGGTTCCAAGGGCACTTTATGAAACCCAGGACCCTGCATAGGATCACAGAGTTGGTCCCAACGCTCCTCAAAATCCTTGGGTCATCCTCACTGCTGGACGGGCCTACCAGTCATACTTGTTGGCCTGTCAGGGGTGGCGACCTGGGCCCTGCTCACCTCTTTGAGCCCTCCCCCACCACCGGCCCCTCTCCGGTGCCACCTGTAGCTGCTCCGTGCCCCCCGCCCTTCCACACCTGCCTCTCTGCCTGGGATCCCCCACCTCTGCAGACTGGAGCGCCGGGACAGGAGAATCTCCTGTTAGAGGTTACGTGCTCCACCTGGCCTGTAGAGTCCTCTCATGCTCTGGGCTGATAAGGGTCTGGAATTTTCTCTGGTCATTACTTTCTGTCTTTCCTGGTAGAGGGGGATGGGGAGACCATTATGAATTTCTGTCCCGCTGTTAGGCAGATGGGGAGGGGGGCAGAGAGCTTTTCTTATATCTGCCGTGTAATTGCTTTAAGCTCAAAATAATCCTTATGCTAAAGAAGCAGATTTTGGGGGTGGCGTAGCTGCTGCTCTTCCATAGAGGAGCGATGGGGCTGGGGTATCCTGACGTGGAGAGAGGAGTTGGAGCCCAGGCAGGGTGGATTCATTTAAAAACCTTTAGGGGAAGAGTCAGCAGGATTTAGTACGGGGGAGAGGACTACGCAGTGGTCCAGACATCCCCAAGAGAGTGGCCAGCAGAGGGCTGTAGGGAAGAGGCTGGATTTCAGGGCCACACGTGGAAAACTTGGCCGCTGCTGACGATGAAGCATGAATAAGTGAGGAGAGAGGATGGAGCCTGGGACAGAATGAACCTCCACCCAAACCCAGTTAAAGATGCCAGGAAAGAGGCAGAAAAACACCTGCCAGGGAGAAGGCTGGGGGACCTCTGAGGTCAGGAAGCTTCGGGAAGCTCCTCCAGGGGGCTCGGACTCGGGCTGCCAGTAGCTTCAGCTTATCACCTCCAGGCCTGGTGCTCCCGACGCCACTTAGGAGACCCCGGAGGTGGGGAGCACCTTCCTGCTGAGGAGCCGGGTCTGGCTGCTCAGAGGTGCTGTTCCCAAACCTACTGCTCTCCCACGAGAGGCTCACCCGTGCCCTCTGTCCCTCGTGCCGCCAGGCAGGGCCGGGGGAACCGTGCACGCCCAGAAAGCACAACGTTCTGGCTCCGCAAGGCAACTTGGGGTTGTGACCCACTTTCAGTTGGGGTGCGGTTCTGGTTCCCCATTCTCCCCCAGCAGGCAGGCGTGGGCTTACCTGTTCAGCTGTGCTTCTCTCAGGCTTATTTCAGATGTGTATGCTCATTAACGGTCCTCATCCTTTTCCGCTTGCTTTAAGGAAGTTCCGAATGCGTGAGGCTTCTTATTGACGTGGGGGCCAATCTGGAAGCACACGACTGCCACTTCGGGACCCCTCTTCACGTCGCCTGCGCCCGGGAGCATCTGGACTGCGTCAAAGTGCTGCTTAACGCAGGTGTGCTGGCGCCTGCTGCCGCTGGCGTGTCGGTATTTTTGCCGCGCAGGCGTGGTGGGCTTACACCCGTGGTGCTCGATGTGGGGTGTTGCATTTATACGCGTGCTCCTCAGTGCAGCTGTGTTGTGTTTACTCCTGCTCTTCAGGGCAGGTGTGCAAGTCCATTGGCTTTTATGGCTGCTCTCCTCAGGGCAGGTGTGTCCTGTTTCTGCCTGCCCTGCTCGGTGCAGGAGTGTTGGTGATCGTAGCCGCCCTGCTCGGCACAGGTGTTCTGTTTACCTGCACCGTGCGCTGGCCGTGCGCTGGGCGGTGGACTCAGACCAGGTTGAAAGTTGGCTCTCCCTCTTGCCAGCCGAGACCGTGGGCCTCAGTTTCTATACCTATACAACTGGAAAAGGAAACCTTACTTTGGAGGGTTGTCAGAAGGATTTGTGATCATGTTTCTGCAGGGCCTGATGCTGAGTGCATGCTAATCGTTATTTTTGGTGGCCTCGGGACCATCCCCAATACCTGCCTAATTCGATCGCCATCTAAATTTTTTTTAATGTTTATTTATTATTGAGTGAGATAGAGTGTGAGTGGGGGAGGGGCAGAGAGAGAGCGGGAGACACAGAATCCGAAGCAGGCTCCAGGCTCCGAGCTCAGCACAGAGCCCGACAGGGGGCTCAAACCCACAACCCACGAGCTGTGAGATCATGACCTGAGCCGAGGTCGGACACTCAACCAACTAAGCCATCCAGGCACCCCGGGTGCCTTCTAAATCAGAAAGAGATGGGGATCCGAGGGAAATGGAGCTGGCAGCATGTGGAATCCAGATCCTTGTCAGGTGTTCAAAAAAGGATAGGGAGGCTCCCAGGATGAAAAATAAAAAACAAGATGGAAAACAACCCAGTGAAGTGGAGGTTGGCTTCAGGACCTGTCTACCACAGGAGTTTGCAAATGTAGCCAAACTGGGTATTGGGAAGGAGTTTTCATTATGAACCCAACTTAAACATTTTGTTGGAAAATTTTAGCTCAGCCATGCTGGGTGCAGCTTAGGATAAAAAAACAAAACTGGTCAGGAATAGAAAGCTTACCAGTTCTCTCCGGAGGACGGTCGTTTGAGCTTAGGTTGTATGTACTTTTCTATTTGTGAGTCTTGCTCACTTTAATGTGCACTTTTAAGTCTTGAGCAAAAAGGATTCATTTTGTATAAGGTTTGCCATTGGGGTCGTTTTTATTTATATATAAAAAAATTTTTTTTAATGTTTATTTTTGAGAGAGAGAGGGTGAGCAGGGGAGGGGCAGAGAGAGAGGGAGACACAGAATCTGAAACAGGCTCCAGGCTCCGAGCTGTCAGCACAGAGCCTGACGCGGGGCTTGAACTCATGAACTGTGAGATCATGACCTGAGCCAAAGTCGGCTGCTTAACCGACTGAGCCCCCCAGGTGCCCCACGCTTTTACTTTTTATATAGTGAAAGAATGTCTAGATGAGAAGCAGCTCTAGATCTTCTGGCCAATTCACTCAGCTTTTCTATTAGCCTAGGGTACCTGCCCGGCATTACTGCCGAACTTTTGAAATAGTTTTCTGGTCCACAGCCATCTGTACAGCGCGTGGTACCTGTGTGCTCAGTACACCTCAGCACCCGTCCTTTTTTCCTTCCTCTCCTTGTGGCTGTAGGGGGAAGGATAAGATTCGGGGTTTGAACCCCAACATCCTTTCTGCACAAAGTCCTAACTTAATGGAAATGGTTCCTCATGTGTAAGCAATGGAAAACCCACTGTAGGGGCTGCGGGGACCAGAAGGAGGCAGCTTTCGAGGCCAGTTTGTCCTGAGGGTCAGCAAGATCATCGAGCCCTCACGTTCCCTGAAATTTGGAGGTCTCCTGTCCAAAGTGTTCACTTGATCCTATGCCCGGGGCCCCTAACGGCGTTAAAATGGCTGCATCAGGGTCGGGCTGAAATCCAAATACTTTTTGCTCAGGAGGCTTCTGGTAGCTTTCTGAGAAGAGTGAAAAACCACTTGTCCAGATGCCTGCCTAACCCTTCCCTCTTGTGTCCAAGAGGAACCTGCGCCCAAATTGGAACCTGGGTCCAAACCGAATCTGGGCCCTTCTTCCAGACTCAGCCGAATTCTGATTGGGTGGGGCCCAGATTATTTGAACCAATTACTGGGGCTGGGGGAGGGATTAGCCAATCAGGACCCACACCCAAGGCTGGAGCCTAGGTCATCCCACCCCCACCCTAATAGCACACGGCCACTGCAGGCTGTCAGCGCGGCGGGGCTGGCTGGTCAGAGTGGGAGGGCGGCTGTGGGGTTCACGCCGGTCTCAAGCAGGGGTTCCCCGGATGCGCCAGTGGTGGCCGCCACCACCAGGCCGTCAGCTCTGGGCTTGACTGCAGCTCTCCTGTGACAGCTCCTCCTCCCTAGATCAAATGGATTCTTTTCAAAGAAAACGTTTTCAGCTGCAGGAAACCTCAAGCATACAGAAAAAGTAGGGAGGGCAGCACGTGGGTTGCTCTTAAAGTAGCCATTCTTCACGTTGGTGGGGGGGGGGGCAGGCCCCTTGGAAAGCCCAGTGGAAGCGGCATCTCTGGAAAGCAGGTGCCCCCCGACCCACGGGGTGGGCACCGGATGGCCCAGCTGCAGGTTAGTTGTGCAGAGGAGGGGGCGGGTGAAGGTGCAGCGTGGGGAAGTAATAGCGACGCTTAACAGCTGCCACAGGATTTAGCTCCGCAGGAAGTGGTCAGAAGGAGTGATGGGTGTTACAGGGCCAGGTACTGAGCTGCGTGGCTTTAATGTCCCTGAACCGGCTCCGTCCCCCTCTTTCCCTCTCCCTGTCTCCTCCTCCCCCTCTCTCCTCCTCCCCCCTCTCTCCTCCTCCCCCTTCCTCTCCCTCCCTCTCCCCCTTTCTCCCCTTCCTGTCTTTCCCTCTCTTTCTCCCCCTCCCATCTCTCTTCTCCCCTCCCCCTTTCTCCCCCTCCCTCCTCCTATCCTCTTCCCCTCCCTCTTCCCCTCTCCCTCCCTCCTCCTCCCCCCTACCCCATCCCTCTTTCTCCCTTTCCCCCCTGCCCCCCTCCCTCTCTCTCTTTCTCAGTTCAAGGCACATTATCATCATCAGTTCCCACGAAGCCACCTTCTTCCCCTTCCCCCTTTCCTCTACCCTGCCCCCATTCTAACGTGAATGTGTATGTGCTTCATCTGTGTTTTTGTAAGACACTCATTACGGGTTGGGACATGTATTTTTAATCGACCTAAGTGGTGCTGTGTTACAGAGTTTGCCTTTTTGCTGTTTTTTGTCCTGCTCTGTAGTTTCAAGCCCCCCACCCCCATGTACTCTGTTTGCCCAGGGGTGTGGCTCCCCAGCTGCAGAGCATGCCGGACCCCTCCTAGTCTCCCCGTCCAAAGGAGCCCAGCGCACGGTGTAAAAAGGTCCTGTTTTGTACCTTGGTATGCCACCTGGTGGAAAGAGTCACCGTCCGAGGCCTGGAATCCTGAGAAGCCCTAGTAAGCGGGATGGAAGGGAGGTGTGAGTTGTACAGCCACCCCTAACCGTAGTGTTCTCCTTGACCTTGAGAGGAGCTTGACCGCCTGGGCCCCCTTCTCTCTTGCTATAAGTAGAGACAGTCTCTTTCCTCCTCACTTGGCAAGATTATTGTGACAATTAATGACCTGCGAGACAGCTGCCTGCACTTCAGATCGTTAGACTTTACAGTTTATTTTTCGTTGCAAGTTTGCGTCTAGCGTCCAGGCCTGCCTTTGCTTTATGACCGCGGAACTATGCGAGTCTGTATTCTGCCGGGCAGGTATTGGAAGAGCGCCCTCAGGTGGTGGAGCGGGTGCACGGTGCGGGGATGTTTTTTGAACGGACTGCCCTTTAGTACTATTTTTACCATGCATAGCTGTTGAATTAAATAGCTAGGTAATGTAGTCTTTTTCCTGAGGGATTTTTTTTTTTTTTTTTTCCCGTACCTGACTTGGGAGTTTGGGCTGTGGGCAGTGGAGAGCATTACTTGTATTGTCTCATTGCGGTGCTTGGGGATTAAAACTATTTTAAGTCAGAAATCCGAATTACCCACTATTTTCAGTGGGACAGGAAATCTAATAGCCTTACACCCCTTATTTCCTATTTTGGGCCTCTAAATTTATCATTACATGGAGACAGGCTGGTGATATGATTTCTTTAAACCCCACTTTGCTGATATTTTGTGACTGTGACTTGAATCTATTTTGGGGGGATAGCTTCAGTGATGCTGGACTATTTGCTTGGCTTCTTTAAAATTCTTCTGGCCACCTGGGTGGCTCAGTTGGTTAAGCGTCTGACTTTGGCTCAGGCCATGATCTCCATTTGTGAGTTTGAGCCTCACATTGGGCTCTGTGCTGACAGGTGGGAGGCCGGAGCCTGTTTCGGATCCTCTGTCCTACTTTCTCTGTGTTCCTGCTCATGCTGTCCCCAGAATAAATAAATATTTAATAAAATAAAATAAAATGCTTTTCTCCTACCCTCCTTTCTCTTATAACCTCCTTATCCATTAGGTGCAGACTTCAAAGAAGTTGGTATTTTCTTAAAAAAAAAAATTCCAAGGCTGTAGGAGATCCCCTTGCATAGAATTGGCGATGGCTGTGCCCTAAGAATGACGCCTTACACAAATCATAGTTTTAGCAAAATCTTTACTTTTTAAAGCATCTAAAACTACTGTAATTAGCTACTACTTGTTCACCTCTTTCTGGATGTCTACTATTGTCCCCAAAACAGATGGATTCACAAGTGAGACACCTCATCTCTTACCTGAACTGGTGGATGATGTTTGGGGAACATTACCTGTTTTCCCTTTGAGCTTCTCTTTTGTGAAAGATGTTTATGTTTAAGGACTCTTCATCCATTCATGCAGCACACGTTGTTAGCGCCCCTGCCCTGCGCCCGTCGTGCGCGTGTGGGAACCATCAGAGAGCCTCAGGACCAGTGGGGACGGACTGCATAGGGTCATAGAACTGCTTCTGACTCACAGAGGAGTTTTCTGTTTTATCTTTCTTCTTTTTGCTTCTGTTTCCAATTATATTACTTTCTTACCGCGATCTGTGTTTAGCTCTCTTGCCATAAGAAAAAACGTTAATTACCGCATTTGGATCTTGAAGATGATTTTGAGTGGGGCGCCTGGGTGGCTCAGTCAGTTAAGTGTCCAACTCTGTACTTTGGCTCAGTCATGATCTCACAGTTCATGGGATGGAGTCCCTGAGTCTGGCTCTGCACTGACGTCACGGAGCCTGCTTGGGATTCTCTTTTACTCTCTCTCTGCCCTCCCCTCCTTGTGCATGCACTCTCACTCAAAATTCTCTTTTAGTGTTTATTCATTTTTGAGAGAGAGAGAGCAAGCACAATCGGGAGAGGAGCAGAGAGAGAGAGGGAGACCCAGAATCTGAAGCAGGTTCCAGGCTCTGAGCTGTCAGCACAGAGCCCGATGCAGGGCTCGAACCCATGAACCAGGAAATCATGGCCTGAGCTGGAGTCAGATGTTCAATCAACTGAGCCCCCCGGGCACACCTCTCTCTGAAAATAAGTAATAAACAAATATTAAGAAAAAGAAGACAGGTGGAAGGCTCCATGGTCTTGTAGACAAAAAGATTTTGAAAAGGCTGTGGCAGAGTCTGTCTGGATTTTCTCTCCTGGGGGATCGCTTCTGTGCACTGTGCTGAACGAGAAGGTACCGGTCGGGGTTTCTCCTGGCTGTGCGTACCCTCCTCAGTGATACCGTTCCTTGCTTTGGACCCACAGGGGCCAATGTGAATGCAGCGAAGCTTCACGAGACAGCCCTGCATCACGCAGCCAAGGTGAAGAACGTCGACCTCATTGAGATGCTCGTCGAGTTCGGAGGCAACATCTACGCGCGAGACAACCGGGGCAAGAAGCCGTCTGACTACACGTGGAGTAGCAGTGCACCCGCCAAGCGCCTCGAGTTCTACGAAAGTGAGTAGAACTCACTTTCCTGTTGTTGTTGTTTGAGTGGTGCTTGCTTGTTTGGAATTGCACGAATCCGCTGTGCAGGAAGCTTTGTCCCAGATGGTCTGTCCAGCCCTGTACAAGGCAGTCAGCTGTACTGATCCCTGTGAGCAGCCCTCGCTCGCCCTTCAGGGGACAAGGGACAAGTGATCGGGAAAAAGGACAAGACTTCTCTGGGTACAGATTTTTAAATGAGTTCACACCACCTTACAACCACATGAGGCTTTCAAACACCTCTTGCTTGCGGTGGGGGGGTGGGGGGGGCGGGAAATGATTTATTCAAATTTTTGTCGGCCCCACCCAACCAAACTCCAAAAGAATTTAGAGGCAAGTACCATCCACATCTGTCAAATGTTTCCTGGAAGACAGTTTTCCTGCATCCAAATAATCTGGAGATAAAGGAACATGGGAAAATGAATTTCTCCAGGACTTGTTTTTTCTCTCTCAAAGAACGTATTTCATGAATCTGCAGAAGTTGAGAATATTGTGTTTGGCTTATTTATATTTTTATCAAGCAGATATTTGCATCAAACATGGGGGTTTTTTAAATATTTTTTTTTAAGTTTATTTATTTTGAGAGAGAGCGAGCAGAGGGGAGGGGCAGAGTGAGGGGGAAAGAGAGAGAATCCCACGTAGGCTCCACCGCTCAGCGTGGAACCCAGTGTGGGGCTTGATCTCGTGACCGTGAGATCATGACCTGAGCCGAAATCAAGAGTCGGACACTTAATGGACTGAGCCATCCAGGCACCTCTCTACTTGGTTGTAAAGAATCGAATTGTTCTAGGGGCACCTGGGTGGCTCAGTCCGTTAAGCGGACTTCAGCTCAGGTCCTGACTTCAGCTCAGGTCATGATCTCACAGTCCGTGGGCTCGAGCCCCACATCAGGCTCTGGGCTGACAGCTCAGAGCCTGGAGCCTGCTTCTTATTCTGTCCCCCTCTCTTCCTGCCCCTCCCCTGCTTGCACACACATTCTTTCTCTTTCAAAAATAAACATGGAAAAGATTTTTAAAAAATTAAAAAAAAAGAATCAAATCGTTCTAAAAGGCAGTTGTGAGGCCAGACTCTGCACATGTTCTGGCACCTCAGCTCCAGGGGCCTCCAGGTCCTTTCCATCTTTGGCCCTGGTTTGCTGGCCAGCTAGCGACAGGCTTCGTCTCTGGTCCTGAAGGCCTGACCCTCAGCACTGGGATGTGCATGCACAGACGGTTTCAGCCGGAGCAGTTTTGTGACACGTGTCACTTCTCGTCGGGTGCCTTGGCCCTGCTGTACACGGTGCTGAGAGCCTGGACCCACAGGAGCTGGTGGCCAGGCCCCTGCCCAGCACTAGCCCTCGCCCTGGCCCTCATTTGTCTGCAAGTTTGAGAAACGAGCCTAGTAGCCTTAGATTAGTCCTTGGCTGACAAATCTGTGTGTCAACTTACGACTTTATAGAAAAGAGGAAAAACCTCCCCAGGATCCCACAAAATGAAACCCCAGCACACATCACCCGTATCCCATTTCCTGATCTTCCTTCCTAGGTCCCGTCCGTCCGTCCTGGTAGCCATCCAGGGAAAGCATGCAGGGCTGGCCTATTTCCGGTTCCACCTCGGTATTTGCTAAGTTGAAGGATGTTATGCTATTTCCTTAGGCTGACCTCATGTGCTTCCTGTTCCCTTTCAGAAACCCCTCTGTCCCTGGCACAGCTCTGCAGGGTGAGCTTGCGGAAGGCCACTGGTGTCCGAGGACTGGAGAAAATCAGCAAGTTGAACATCCCTCCCCGGCTCATCGATTACCTTTCCTACAACTGAGCTGCAGGCGCGCGAGGCAGGAGCCGGCTGGGGGCCCCCTGGCCTCTCCGAGCCCAACGCTGGGCTGCTTGGCCCTGCCTCGTCTGCGGCCGTTCCACTGCTGTAGATAGAGCAACGCTCCCAGAGGCTGTGCCGGCTGGCCTGCTTTGTCTTCTCTGCAGACTCCTGGACAGTGTTGCCAAGGCACTGAGAAGGCCCTGCCTGGTCCCGGCCGTCCGGCGCTTTCAGGAAGGGCTCTGCAGGGAGCGCAGGGGAGGGCCAGGCGGGGCCGGGCACCGGGGTGGCCCTGGGCATCTGGAGGGAGGAGCCTGAGCTACAGAGGTCAGGGTTGGTCCCGACCCTGTGGCCTGGGACAGCTGCTTTGGTGATATCCTGCCGCTCGGATGCTCTTTTCTGGAGCTGCGGTTGGCACTTTCCAGGGCCCACCTGTGCCCAGCTGCACCCGTCACTCAGGGGGCTCTACACGGATCTCGGTCGGGGAAGGGCTCGGGCCGTTTATTCCCCACAACCAGCACAGTGCTTCTTGGGACCTTTTCGGGCCCCAACTCTTAAAAAGCTTATGTGGGGATAAGACGCTTGCAGAGCGTATATAGGCTGTAGCGCTTGGGTGCTGTCAGTGGGTCTCTACGACAGGTGACGTGTTCCAGGAGTTCTTCCAGGCGCGGAGCGCCAGCCGACTTTAGGGATGAGGTCTCCTCTGTTCCTGCTG
Source organism: Panthera uncia (assembly GCF_023721935.1). Taxonomy (NCBI): domain Eukaryota; kingdom Metazoa; phylum Chordata; class Mammalia; order Carnivora; family Felidae; genus Panthera; species Panthera uncia. Next base: position 4,771,830 of record NC_064809.1, on the reverse strand, counting down.
TTGCCGACTGAAACCTTCTCCTACCCTGAATTTTGCTCACTCCTTTGAAGCTCTGAAGTCAGTAGAAGAGGTTGCCAGCGCCCAGTGGGTACTCACAACCACCGATTCGTGCATTTTGCAGCCACTTACGGGACATCTGTTACGTTTCAGGAGTTGTCGGAGTGCTTTGAACCGGTGGGAATCAGGCTCCCGGTCCAAGGCAGTGAAGGAATCTGTTCCTGTAGTGCTAGAAACAACGAATTCCACCCTGTAGGCAGGAGGTGAACTCACTGATATTCGGATTGCATTTGTCTAAGATTCTGTCTCCTAATTGAAAAACCAAAACCAGGGAGTTAAACTAGAGGACGTTTGTACAATTAGCTCATGTGTATCTAGTTTCTGAGGGAACGGGGAAGACACCCTCCTGTGAGTCATGCCCGAAGCCGGCGTCCCCAGAAACGCGAATGTCCCCAGGCGCTTCCGGGAAGGCCTGCCCAACAGAAGGAGCCTGGATTGCTGGGCTGCATGACTGACCCGCGGGGTCTCTTCACGGTTCCTCGTGGGGCCCACATCTGGGGAGAGTTTCACGGCTGCCGCAGGTATTTTCTGTCTGCGCTGTTTGACCTGAGAATGAGCCACTCCCGTTCCGTTAGAGTCTGAGATCCGAGTTGGGGGTAAATCCGTGTTTTTGCATGTGCCAGTAACGACAGCGACAAACAAAGCACCGGGATCTGCCCGGGCATCTCTGGAACAGAAGCTTGCCCCTAGCAGTGAACGCCGACGACACTTCCTCACGCGGCACACCGAGTGCAGGGTCAGACCCCACACCCACTGCTCAATAAAAATCGTTTGGGTCCATCCTTATGTTCCCGTGGCCCTTGTGTTGGGAGCAGAAACGCGGGACGGGCTTCGCCCTGTCGAGAGGGCTGCTGTCGTCTTCTTGTGTTTTGGAAGGTCACGTGATGGGGCCTTGCCGCCCCCCCAGATTCATTCCTTTCTGCCTCTCCTTGTCTCCTAGTGCTGATGTACCGCCCTCAGGTGGGGACACGCTGCCCCGGGGGATCAGATGACTAAGATTTTAGGGCCTCCTGTCCCTCCCCCACTCCCCCGCCCCCGGCTTTAGTGAGATGTAATCGACACGGAACCCACCCGAACCCTTAGTAGGGCTGTGACCGTAGATGCATCTCTGTCCCTCGGAGCCCTGGCCTCCCCCACTGCAGCGGAAGGATGGAGGCTGACCTCGATCATTAGAAGGACATCGGTGACCAACTCCTCAATCTTACACATTTGAAAGTGTGTTCACTCCTATGTTCTTGTGAAGCTGAAAAATAAGGTGATTAAAAGATGCCTTGAAAAGTATAAAGTGCTCCCCAAACATAAAAGTTACATGTTTGTGTCTGTACTGTGGTTTTGTTGATGTCTGTAGACTTTACAGCCGTGTAAATGATTCTCTTCTGACCCTGGGATGGTCCTGGCTTATTTCAAGATAGTCCTGACTTAGGATGGTCTGGACTTATTTCATAGATCAGAAAGAGCGCTCAGTTTACATCATATATATACATATATATACGTATATATATATATACGTATATATACGTATATATATATATACATATATATATATATATATATTTTTTTTTTAAAGAGTATTTTGAGAGCACAAGTGGGAGAGGGGCAGAGAAAGTGAGAGAGAATCCCAAGTAGGTTCTCGCTGCCAGCACAGAGCCCAGCATGGGGCTCAAACTCACGAAGCCATGAGATCATGACCTGAGCCAAAACCAAGAGTCAGACTTAACTGATTGAGGCACCCAGGTGCCCCTCTCAGTTTACATTTTAAAACTCGATGTGTCGCTGACAGATTTGGAGAGACATTTGCAGCACAGATAACAAATGACTGGTAATCAAAATATATAAAGACCTAGAAATCATTAAGAAAAGGATTCATAACCCAACAGATGAAGGAAAACAGGCAAAGACTCTGGACAAGAAATTTATGAAAGAGAAACCTCGAATGTCCCCTGAAGGGAAAGGGTGGTTAGTAATGATCAAGGAAATGCAAATTAGTAAATACTTAATTCAACAAAAGGATATCAATATATGGCATCTTCCTGATTAAAATTAAAAGGTCTGATAGTTTATGTGGATGGGGCATAAGGGGGACCCAGCTAATGGGGGTGTCAGTTGAAGTGTGTATTTTGAAGGGTAGTAGATGATACTGAGCCCCATTAGAAGTGCATACCACACGTGCTCAGTATTTCTCCTTTTATAAACGTGCGTTAAACTCAGGCATATGCTGCAGAGACGTGTATGAGGAAGTTTACGCAGCAGTGTTGGTAACAGTGAAAGACCCCGTTAGAAGGGGTAAGGTGGAGAGTATATTCCTACAATGCCTATGTTCTGTTAAGGTGAAGGTGAATTAGAGTTACATGTTTTCACTAATAGACTAATCTAAATGCTAATAGATTTAAGACTTAGAATGGGAGATGGAAAAAAAGTTGTGCACCTTATTTATGTGCAGTATGGATCCATTCATATCCTGAGTATCTAAGGATACCTGTGTGTATAGTCAATGCACACCATCACGGAGCCAGTGTCATGCTGGGGGCTCGTCCGGGCGAGGAAGGGACGTGTGACTTGGGAACAGGCGCAAAGGGAGTGTCATCTCTCTGTGACATTTAATTTCTTAAAGTTATAAGCAAACACAGAATTCTATTCAGGTTGGGCAGCAAACAGGTAACATGGGTGTATTCTCTATGTGTTTTGGTGTTTTGTGTTTTTTCATAATAACAATGTAAGGCCCAGAGGAGGAACAAATGGCAAAAATGTCTCTTAAGAAAAGAGGAAGAGATCCCTGCCACTGTTATAAAGTGGACTCTGTTTAAGAATACTTTTCAGCTTGGGGCACGCACCTGGGTGGCTCAGTCGGTTGAGCGTCCGACTTCGGTTCAGGTCATGATCTCACGGTCTGAGTTCGAGCCCTGCGTCGAGCCCTGTGCTGATGGCTCAGAGCCTGGAGCCTGCTTCAGATTCTGTGTCTCCCTCGCTCTCTGCCTCTCTCCAGCTCATGCTCTGTCTCTGTCTCTCGCTCTCAAAAAATAAACATAGAAAAATACTTTTCAGCTTCGTACCGGCTACGAGGTCCTATTTTGGTTGGGAGACCTTACGTTTCACAACAGTTGCTAACACTCGCTCACCGCCCATATTTTTGGGCAGGGAAACAGGTTGTAGCTACTTTCTTAGGTAAACTAGACTCCGAAAGCCCTGAGCGTGCCGTGTGGCTCCCAGGGCCTGCCCGCCTCTCATCTGAGGTTTTAGCCCTTAGGTGATTGTGAACCTTCTAGATGTGGCTCTGGGCAACGCTCCCAGCCACAAATCCTCCTCTTTGGAGAGATGGGAGCCTGAGGACCTGGTTCACTAGGAAGACCCATCTTCGGGCTCCGGGGCGCTGCCGGCCCCCCCACAGGTTGAAGCAAGGGGAGGTGCACTGTCCTGCCCCTCTCTGGGCCCCCTCCTGTCACGACGGAAGGACGGAAGGACGAGGCGTCGCCTCCTTTCCTCCTCCCCGCTCTGATGTTCGCACTCACCGAAATGCCGCACGTGGCATCCCGTCCTTACTTCGGGATGAGTCTGCGCAAAGCTTCGAAGTTGTTGGGGACAAAAAGAATGCCTTTCGTAGCACGTCCCCTTTCCCTCCTGGGTTGCTTGGCCGTGCTTTCTGTCCGGGGGCAGCAAGCCACCCTTACTTTCAAGCCGCCGCGCTCCGTTACTCATGAACGTGGGCCTAACGCGGGCCCTGCACACAAGGCCCCCTGTGTGCTCACGTCGTGAGCCGCCGTCCGTCCCACAGCCGTCAGGAGGGCCAGCAGGCTGGCGGCTGTCCCGGCCTCGGGGCGGCTCTGTAGCCTTTATTCTTCTCCCTGTAATGGCCCAGAAAACACCTCCAGCCCTGGGGCTTTGCTTTCTCTCTTTCCTCCGTGTGGGCACCTCATGGCATTGACAGCCGAGCCCCATTATGTTGGTGTGAAAGTCTTGTGATCTCCGGCAGTTTGAATGAAACCGTGTCTTAAGTGCGTCCAATCTAAACAAGGCGCCTCCTATAAGCCTAATGTCTCAGAACCATAAATCAAGGGAGAGAAGATTCATGAGAGGTCTCCCCCACCCCACCCCCCACCCCCCAAACACACACTTACTTCTTTATATGAAATTTTCCTTTCCAGCAGCTGGTCTGCAGGTGTGTGGTTCCGGGGACCCAGACGTCAGAGCGGAGAGAGAAGTTGAAGCTGAACCCTGAGCCAGGTTGTGCGATTACTTCGGCTTCCTGCTCTCTGCGTGATCGATGCAGGAAACCCCCAATGCTTCTTGCTGTTAATGCAAATCCTGAGACTCATTCTGCTGCGTTAGAGACAGAGTGCCAGATGGGACAAGAGGCAGGAACGTTGACTCAAACCTCGGTTCACTTTCCCCGTGCAGCCAGCCAGCCTGCCCGCCCGCTAGCCTACCCTCCCTCTAGCCACCCATCCAGCCCTCCCTCCCTCCCTCAGTTTCCCCTCCTGCCCTCTCTCCACCCAGCCAGCCAGCCAGCCATCCCTCCTCCCTCCCTCCATACATTTATCCTTTGTTCCTTTCTTTTTATTTACTTTAAAACAGTTGTTTCATTTTAGGTTCTCTGCTGGTCACTAAGGATTAAAAAAAAAAATCCATAAAAACGAAGCTTGGCCCTGAAGGATTTCAGGGACCATTTCTCGGGGAGGAGACATGGGAACAAGTGCTGTGTCCAGAAACGTGGTGGTTGGGGCATGAGCCTCACACAGGACGAAGAGCTAACTCTGCTCTTGGCAGAGGAGGGAAGCGGGATGCCCGGGATTCGGCTCCCGGGTCTTGGGTTAATCAGTGCAACTGCGTTCATTTTTATATTCACGGTGCTGTGTAGTTTACAAAGCCTTATAAAATGGCCATTACTGGCTGTACGTTTCTGTGGTAAATGACTCGTTAGGTTTTTTTTCTTTTGGTGGCGGTGAGTGGGGGATGGAAGTCAGAGGGGTCCCTTGCTTCTTTTAAAAAAACAAAGAGGGGGCGCCTGGAGGGCTCAGTCAGCTAAGTGTCCAACTTTGACTCAGGTCATGATCTCACAGTTTATGAGTTCGAGCCCCACGTCGGGCTCTGTGCTGACAGCTCGGAGCCTGGAGCCTGCTTCGGATCCTGTGTCTCCCTCTCTCTCTGCCCCTCTCCCTCTCACACTGTCTCCTTCTCTCCAAATAATGGACGTTAAAACAAAGAGTATACAATTTTATTCAAGGAACATAGCAACAATATGCTTTGATTCCATATACCAGACTGGAAATGGAAGAAGGGCAGGCAAGGGAAACCAGCTGTCCTTTGTGGCATCAGCGGAGGGGACACCAGCCAGCGCCGTGTGGGGATGGGAACTTTCCACTCAGAGCAGGTTGACAGTAGGGTGCAGCTTTGGATGCCTATGGTGCCGACCAGAGCGATGTTATCTGAACGCCTGGATGACATCCGCCTCTCCCCGCCCCCGCTGTCCCACCAACAAGCAATTCCCAGACCTGAGAGCTGCACCTGAAGGGCTCGGGGGGCCTTCCCCAGACAGTCTGACCTTGTCCGCGGATCACGCCTGTGCAGCCCTACAATAGGGCAGCATAATAACTAAGCCTCAATGAAGCCAACTGACATTTCTAGTGATGAGGAGACTGTGGCCCAAGACGGGGGCCTTCGGTTCTTATTTTGAACACGTTCCTTCACAGAAACAAATATTACAGGTTCCCAGGCCAGCAGCCTCCAAGCACGTATCCCTTCACATTCTAGAAACACTTAACTGTGATGGTTAGGACATTCTGCGGGCTTCTGCCCGGGTCCTGGAGGAATGAAACCCAGAGTAAGGCAGCCGGCCAGCTGCAAACACAGGTTCCTGCTGGGGGCTGTCGGGAACGGGCAACCATGTCCCGTAAGCACGTATGATGGAGTCCAAAGGACAGATGGTCAAGAAACGTGACTGCATCTACTCGAGCCCAGCAAAACAAAACATGATTTCCAAGATAGGCTTCCGATTTGTCCGGACCATGAGAAAAAGCAGGAAGAGGTGGAGGGGCGGGGAAGCTTTCCTGGGATGCCAGAGGGGCTGTGGGAACCTGGAAAGGTTTTACAAGTTTGTACCATCGGGTGGTTCCTTCTCATCACAGGTGCACTTCCAGATCTATTGTGTGTCACCAGAGAGGCCAGTCTGAGCCAACAATGGCAGGGGGAGAGTGAGAAAGATTTGAAAAAAGCTTCTCAAGCTACTGGGCAAAAGTCAGGTGAGAAAGTGACAATGTTGGGACGCCTGGGTGGGTCACTCAGGTAAGCCTCTGACTCATGGTTTCAGCTCAGGGCATGACCTCACAGTTTGTGAGTTCGAGCCCCACATCAGACTCTACGCTGACAGTGTGGAGCCTGCTTGGGATTCTCTGTCTCCCTCTCTCCGCCCTTCACCTCTACCCCCTCCCTACTCTCTCAAAGTAAATACACATTAAAAAGATTATAAAGAAAGCAACAATATATAGGTTAGAGATAATCAGAAATCTGGCCCAGCATAGCCTAGTTACTACCTGGAAAAATATTCACGGACAGGACACTTGAGGGTAGATGGTGAGAAAGGGATTCTATGAGGGGTGTGAGGGTTAATTTTATGTGTCACCCTGATGGGGCCAAGGGACGCCCAGGTAGCTGGAAGGTTATTTTCCAGCTATTATTTCCAGTTATTATTTCCAGGCACATGCGTGAGGGTGTTTTCACAAGAGATGAGCACTGTGTTTGCAAGACTGGGTAAAGCAGGCGGCCGTCGGCAAGGTAGGCATTGCCCACTCGGCTGAGGGCCTACGTACAACAGAGAGGTGGGGGAAGGGAGAATTTGCCCTCCCTGCCTGAGCTGGGCCATCGCTTTTGTCCTGCTCTCAGACCAGGACTTACACGACAGGTTCCCTTGCTTCTCAGGCTTTTGCGCTTGGACTGAATCACACCAGCGGCTTCCGGGTTCTCCAGCCACAGATGGGAGACGGTGGGACTTCTCAGTCTCCATAACCATGTGAGCCGACTCTGATAATAAACCCTTATATCTGCATGTATCTCTCTATATCCCGTTAGTTCTAGTTCCCTGGAGAACCCTGGCTACCACAACGACTGAGTGGTTCGCAAATCTCGCTGTCATAACTCAACGTGGTGATCCCGTTTGACCTTGAACCTAGGACCCATCATTTGCTATGCACCAGTGTTGTTTAGATTTGGCATTTGTGAAGATACAGCCTATTACCTCCTGAGCTTTTTGCTTTTTGTCAGGGCGGTAATGTAGGAAAGCAGCTAGGCTGGGATTTCCGGGGCTCAGGGTCAGACGGAGCTGAAACGTCAAATCCCGCACCCCGATTTACCAGGGGGGCGGCAACGGTGGTCATGCAACCTTCCTGATCTATTCCAGTCGCTCTCAGCGCGGATCAGTCACCTGGAGGGCTTGTTCAAACAGATCGCTGAGCCCCACTCCCAGAGTTTCTGACTCGGTGGGTCTGGGGTGGGGCCTGAGCTACATTTCTAGTAAGTTCCAGGGCTGCTGCTGCTGGTGGGGGTATCGGGAGAAGCCACACTGTGAGGCCACTGCCCTTGTCTGCTGCAGTCCGCCCTTCACCAGACTGTGTCGTTTTACTTTCTAGCCCGGGTGTAAGGAAATGTCCTTGAAGCCTCATTTGTTAGGGAAACACGGAGTTTCGAGACTCCGCACCCAGCCAGGCTGTTTCCCATGTGGACCCTGCTCCTTGCTTCCTGGAGGAACCGCTTGGACCACATTTCTTTCTTTCCTTCTTTCTCTTCCTTCTCTTTCTCTTTTTCTCTCCCTTCCTTCCTTCCTCTCTCTCTCTCTTTTCTTTCTTTCTCTCTCTCTTTCTTAAAATATATTATTTTTTTTAATGTTTATTTTTGAGAGAGACAGAGACAGAATGTGAGTGGGTTAGGGGCAGAGAGAGAGGGACACACAGAATCCGAAGCAGGCTCCAGGCTCTGAGCTGTCAGCACAGAGCCCGACGCGGGGCTCGAACCCACGAACCGCGAGATCATGACCTGAGCCTCCCCAGGCACCCCAGGGACCAGGTTTCTAAGGCTGAGGCCCCGGAGACGCGCTCTGCAGGCCTTGACCGTAAGGCACACGGTGGTGTTGTCCCCCGTGCCGCCCTCTGCTTAGGCGTCCAGCTGTGGCCCAGCCACCCGGTGAATGTGGTGCCGACAGAGGAGGGCACATTACCTGAAACCAGCTGCAAACCATCTTCCTCAGGCCGCTCCGGCTACTGAAGGAAATGATTGATGAACGGAAAGGGCCCCGCGACGTCAGATAAATCTCTGTCTTACCAGTGAGTAAGCCCTTGCCCCGCAAAGCGGGGTTCTTTGGTGTTTCTTCTACTTCCGAGCAAGTCAAGGCCCTTTGGAAAGCCGGCCCTCCGCAGCTTTGTGAGGTCAAGGGGACGAATCCTGCCATCTTTCTGCACCAAAACACGGAAAACAAAGACGCAGCTTAGGGGGACAGCGCTGCCTACCAGAAGGTCACCTTGAGACAGCATCTCTCCGTGAGATACCCGCTCATATCGGGAAGCGGCCACATCCAAGCACATGGCAGGACGGGGAGGGCCTCTCACTTTTGGGAATTTGCCAGACTGTGTCCTGGGCCGCACCCTATTTCCTCAGGAGGCCCTTTGGCCCAAGCTGGGACATCTGGTCCCCTTAGGAAATCAGGATGCCCCCCTGGGCTTGTGGCGGGCTCCCCGGGGGACACGGGGAAGGCCGCTGCCTGGGGTCGGGATGATTTCCTGCAGGGAGGGAATGGGACAGCAGCCCAAGGTGAGGGACAGGAAAGCTGAAGCTTTTAGGAGCGTTTAGGGTGTATTCGACCACAAGGAGACCCCAGAATCAAAGTGGGGGGCGTCGGGGTGGCTCAGTGGGTTGAGCATCTGACTTTGGCTCAGGTCATGATCTCGGGGTTCCTGAGTTCAAGCCCCGCGTCGGACTCTGTGCTGACAGCTCGGAGCCTGACGCCTGCTTCGGATCTGTGTCTCCCCCTCTCTCTCTCTCTCAAAAATAAACATTAAAAAAAAAATTTTTTTTTTAACTGTGTTCTCTCAGGGAACAGGGAGTTGAGCTGCAGGCAGGCCCCAGGTCATCTAACCCCCAGCCCTAGACCATCGCAGGTGGTCCCCTGGGCAGAGGGCCACTGTGACGCCCCCACACGACAGTGTCCAGAGGAGGAAGCGACATTGTCTCTTTTCTGTTGTTCTCTTGTGGGAGGGGGAAGCATTCCCTAAATCTCCCCAGCCGACATCCCTTGTCTTTCTACAGCGCCCCCCCCTCTCCGCCCCACTCAGCAGACACGGGGTAGACTTGAATTCACGTCCAACCCTGAACCAATCGCCAACAAGGAGTCACTGAGATTTGTTCACACTATCACTGGGGGGAGTGGGTGTCGGGGGTCCACGGGGACCCCCGTGAAGGGAGCGCAGGGAATAGAGAAAAAGACCACCTTCCGTGGCACAGGACACGTGAGGTGCTGATCCGTGAATAAGGAGGAGGAGATGGCTGGGCTGTAAATGCCAGGGGAAGGAGCGCAGGGGAGTTTTATTCCGGGGACGGATTTCAGTCAGGGAGTGATAAGAGCAGAAACACGCATGCATATTCTGGAATGTTCTGGAAGATGGGCAGCAAGCAGCAAAGGGGGACGCGGGGTCTGTGAGAGGTATGAGAGGGAGGGAGAAAAGTGAGGAGGGTGGTGCCTGTCAATCCGGACTACTGTCCACTGGATGGGTGACCAACAGGGTAAGTGTGGGGGTGGCTGGTCTGGTGAATCCAAGCCTCAGCTCCTGGGAAAATGGGATGCCGTATAAAATAACATAAAGGGATGGAGAAATGGGGCAGGCTGCCCTGCGGCCACTCCCTCACCCACCTGAGGACCCTGGTTCCCAGTCACCTGACAGGGGCGCTCTAAGGTCACGCATCTGACCTTGCCGCTCAGAGCCGGGAGGCAGAGGCAGTGAAACAGCCAAGTCAAGAATGAAAAGACTTACGGACCTCGGAACTGGTGGAAATGAGGGCCGGGGAGCCTGGGTCCCGCCCGTGTGCTAACGGCCTAACTCCCCACTCAGCCTGTAGCATCAACAGAGCCAAGATTCCCAGAGTACAGAACTTCCTTTCTCCCCGCAGGGGCCAGCTTGTCCTTGCTGGCACTCAAAAGCTCGAGGGCATCCTTGGCTCTCTGACCTTGGCCAAGCTGGGAAGGTTCTCTCTCCTTTTATGTAACCCAAATAGCGACAGGAAGAGAGTCCCCGCAATCTTTATTTGGGGGAGTTAGCCCCCTGAAAGCAGTCCCACTATTTCCACATGTTTCCAGCATCAAGCTCAGCCTAGGGGCTCATTCTCTCCTGTAAAAACCCTGGCGTCCAGTCTCGTCACCCTTGTGAGTCGGTTCCTCAGGGGAGAAGGAATGGGACCGTCCTCTTGAAAGCCTGAGAGTTCCACTCTGAGCCTTCTCCAAGGCTCCATTCTTCAGTCTCTGTAGTGGTCAGGGGAGCCAGCTGCTGTAACAAATAGTCCCAAGCCCCAGGGGTATAATACGATATAGTTTACGTTTTCTCCATGGCACTGGGGACGTGGGTTGGTGGGAGGGCTCTGCTCCCTATGGTCAACACGTAGGGCCTTGGGGTTCTCTGAATCTCTTCCCACAGATAAGGGAAGAAAGTACACGTGGAAGACACCTTCTCCCCCACCTCAGCCGGGGCGGGTGGGGGGGGGAGATGCCCTCCACTGCCACTTATAGCCTATTGGGGAGAACAGGTTCCCCCTCGATGGAGAGGGGCTGAGAATGTAGCATAGCTCTCTGGTGGGGAGTTTGCAAGCATGGATACTGGCGAACAGCTAGCCAGAGGTCTGCCTCTGTGCCCAGGTCATGCGCATGTATTGAGACATGCCAAACGCATCCTCCTCCTAGAATTTCCCTCGGTGTGGTGGGCCAGATTCAGCTCGTGGGCCATAGTTGGCCAACCCCTGCTGTCAAAGCTTAAATATGCCAGAGCCAAAGTTTTTCAACTTTCTTGACTTTTCCCACGTGGTCCCAAGATGGCTGCCACAGCTCCAACCACCATGTCCTTGTTCCAGGCAGGAAGAAAAAGCAAGGAGCAGGGACAAAGCGGGGTCTGCCAGCTACATAAGCCTTGTTTATTGGAGGCCCCGCCCAATAGCTTCAGTTTTTTTAAAAAAAACTGAAAAATTAAAAAAAATTGTTTTAATGTTTATTTTTGAGAGAGAGAGACAGAACGTGAGCAGGGGAGGGGCAGAGAGAGAGGGAGACACAGAATCCAGGCTCTGATCTGTCAACACAGAGCCCAACATGGGGCTTGAACTCACGAACTGTGAGATCATGACCTGAGCCCAAGTTGGACGTTTAACCTACTGAGCCACCCCAGCGTCCCTAATAGCTTCTATTTAATGAAGATATTCTTATTAACGAAGAAAGAAGAACAGATAGTTAAGGGGTGACTTAGATGAATAAAACTTATAAGAAAACAAATAACAGATGTTAAATAGCACCCAGCAGTTCCTACCACTGCTGCTTGTTTTTTGGAAACAACCCTCCAAGAATCTGTCCATAAAGCCTCCCCCGTTCACTCATTTCAGGTCACGAACTTCACTCCGTGCTGAAGTCCTCAGAGGAGGGTACAACCTTCACAGTGTAACGTTGCAAAAAGACTTCTGGAACTTTCTGATCCTTGTCGAAAACAAGAGGCCACACAAGTCAACAACTCCTGTCCAGCTGCGTGGGGAACGAGAAGGCGGAGGCCGGGGAGCAAGGATGTGGTGTGGGGCTGCCCACAGTGACCGTGGGCAGCTGGAGGGGACAGCTGGAGGCTCCCGGCCTCGGGGACAGGACCGATGGCCCGCGGTGGGTACCTGGGACTCTGTCCGGGGAAGCAGATTCCATGACGTCTCTGGGCCGTCATTTCTAATGCTCCCTCTTCCAAAAGCATTTTATGACAGGGTGGGAGTTCTCGAGCCCCAGGTTTTGCTCTGTTTTTCTGCGAGTGTCTCCAAACTGCAGCAGAGACCCTGCGGACACTCTTGGTCCCGAGGCACGGAGTGCTGCAGAGAGTGCCTGACATGCACACCCAGGGAGGCCCATGTCCCTGGGGACGAAAGTGTCATAGTCTCTTCCGTTCTCTTTCCCAGCATCCCTTTCTCCTCTGCAGAATGGGCGCCTTCTTTTGAGCGACTGGTGACAAGGACAGGACGAGAAGTTACCATTAGAACCCGGGAGGGCTGGTAGGGAAGAGGGGACTGCCATGCCCCCTGCCAGCCTGTCCCCTTGGTCAAGTGACGGCCCTAGGTGGTGGTTTGCGTCCCCTGGTTTTTACATATTTTTAGTGACTCTGACACGCATCTGGGCCCCTCCCTTCTCTTTCTGGCACTTTCTCGTCCAGCTTCCATGTTTTCTAGTGTGTGGCTCAGACCTGTCCGTGCAGCTGGTGGTTCTGGAAGGAGATTCGTGCTGGATATCTGTGGCTTTGGGACTGGAATCTGTGTCTCCCACCATAATCGGTACCCCCACCACCGCCCCCCGCCAGACATCCGTGTGAACACGAGGAGGCGTCTGGCCAGCTGCAAACCCCCCGCGGCCTCCTCTGCCTCTCCTCCGTCTCGCTGTGAAAATGAGCTCAGACTGTGTGGAAGGCTCGCCAGCTCAGAGCTAAACTCCTCGGTTTTCAGGGCTTCAGCTCATGTGGGGCCTTTTTGGAATCTTCATAAATTCTCTCCGACCGAAGACGCGCTCCCTCTCTGGGCTTCCGCCTGTGTTACTTACAACCGCACTCAAAGCACCTGACGCTTCTGTGACAGTCTGATCAGACGCCATTCTAATAATTAATTCATGAGCTTGTGGAGTTGCCCAAACCGTAGGTGCCCTGAGGGTGGCGACCGGGTCCTGGCTCTCATCAGCCATAATCCTGGTGACCTGCCTGGGTGTGCCTCAGGATGGCGTGTCCCGTCCCCGGGTGCCCACAGTGCGGGGGAGGGGTGCTGCCGCGCCCTCCCCGTCTCTCCAGTGCATACTGGGCACTGAGGAAAGAGCCCGAACATCTCAGGACTTTATTTTGTTATCATTTCCACGTAGACACTGAGCCACGAGTAGCACGACTGCAGGCGAAGCCCCCTGGAGACGCCGAGAGGTCCGAGAGCGGACAGCTTGGCTAGGCCATTTCTGGGGTCAGTGGCTAAAGAGAGGGGGCTGCCTGATAGCGGAGTTTGAGCTTCAGCTGCAGCGTGGCGTGAACAGGTGATGACGTCCCTGCCCTGAGCTTGTTGACCAGACAAGGCAGGAAGCCTTCCATGGAGATTTCCAGAACCTGCCAGAAAGAAGTAGCCTTCTGGCCAAGATGTCGGCCACCACCAGCTTCACCCCCACAGCGGACAGAAGTTCAACTGCCCTTTGGGCTTTCTGACCTTTGAACCAGTAGTGATCGGCACGTCCTGGCCTCACGACCAGTCTGCAGAACCTTGACCTCAAGCCGGAGTCTATAACAACCGGAGACAAAGCTGGGTGGCTTCTATGTCAGAGACCAGCCCTGCCATGCAGGGTGGTCAGTGATGGGCCAGCTCCTGGAGGATCAATGGAGGAGATCGCTCGCGATTTTTCTGGAACCTTCTGTGAAGGTTCTCTCTCCCAAGGCCGGTCCTCCCTCTCTCCCAGGGAGAGAAGGCTTCCTCCTCCATCCCCTGTATCTCCCAAGGGAGTGTATGTGCCCTGGTCTGGCCGTCTGTCCTGAGCTCTAGCCGCCTCACCATCCGGTGCTGAGGGGGCCCTGCTACCTGAGGCAGGGACTGGCCACCACCACCAGAGGGCGTCTGCCCGTCTTTGGACAAGTCAGGATTTGCTCTGAGAGGACAGGGAAGCTTTTGAATCATGGGCCTTTGCTCTATCCTTGGGACTAAAGGAAGCATGTTTACTTTTTCTGCAAATAACAATGACGATGATGATTTGTCTTCATCAGCTTGGGCCGCCTTAGCCACAGACATTTATTCCTCGCGGTTCTGGAGGCTGCAAGTTCAAGACCAAAGTGCCGGCAGATTTGATTCCTGGTGAGAGCTCTCTTCCCAGCATGCAGATGGCAGCCTTCTTGCCATGTCCTCACATGGTGGCGAGAGTCAGCTCTGGTCCCTCTTATAAAGACACGAATCCTCCCACAACCTGATTCCTTGTCACTATTATGAAGCTTCCATTTCTCTCTTATTTTTTTTGAAGTTTATTTATTCTGAAAAATTCCCGTAGAGTTAACACAGCATTGTATTGGTTTCAGATGGACAATATAGTGATTCAACAATTCTATACACTACTCAGTGCTCATTGCGAGGAGTGTGCTCTTAGTCCCCACCACCTGCTTGCTGTCCCTCCCTCCCCCTGGTGACCATCAGTGTGTCCTCTGTATTGAAGAGCCTGGTTTTTCTGGTCTTTTTCTTTGTTTTCTTTCTTAAATTCCACATGAGTAAAATCATACGGTATTTGTCTTTCTCCGACCGGCTTATTTCACTTAGTATTATCCTCTCCAGATCCATCCGTGTTGTTGCCAATGGCAAGACTCCATTCTTCTTTAAGGCTAATCTTCCACTGTGTATTCATAGCACATCTTCTTTATCTGTTCATCTGTCGGTGGGCCCTTTTGGCCGCTTCCACAAATTGGCTATTGTATGTAATGCTGCTATACACATAGGGGTGCATGGATCTTGTCGAATTTCTGTTTTTGTTTTCTTTGGGTAAATACCCACTAATGGGGTTACTGGATCTTATAGCAATCCTATTTTTTAAATCTTTTTAAAAAAACTTTATTTTGAGAGAGAGAGAGAGAGAGAGTATGAGAGAGTGCACACACGCACGAGGTGGGGGAGGGGCAGAGAGGGAGGGAGACAGAGAATCCCAAGCAGGCTCCACGGTGTCAGCACAGAGCCCAAGGGGCTCAATACCACAAATGGTGAGATCACCACCTGAGCTGAAGTCAAGAGTCGGACGCTTAACCAGCTGAACCACCCAAGCACCCACCCCTAGTAACTCTATTTTTAATTTTTTGAAGAACCTCCCTCTGTCTTCCAGAGTGGCTGCACCAGTCTGCATTCCCACTAACAGTGCAGGAGGGTTCCCCTTTCTCCACATCCTCTCCAATACCTGTTGTCTGTGTTGTTTCTTTTAGCCATTCTGACAGGTGTGAGATGATATCTCATTGTCGTTTTGACTGTCATTTCCCTGATGATGAGTGATGTCAAGCACCTTTTCGTGTGCGTGTTGGCCATCTTTTTGGAGACATGTCTGTTCATGTCTTCTGCCCATTTTTAATTGAATTATTTGGTTTTTTTTTCTGATATTGAGTTCTATAAGTTCTTAATATATTTTGGACGTTAACCCCTTAGCAGATGTATCATTTGCAAATATCTTCTCCCATTTGGTAGGTTGTCTTTTTGTTTTGTTGATGCTCTCCTTTCCTATGCAGAAGCTTTTTATTTTGGTATAATCCCAATACTTTAATTTTGCTTTTGTTTTATCTTATTTTGCTAATTTTGCTTGCTATAGGCGATATACCTAGAAACATGTTTCTATGGCTAATTTCAAAAACAAATTGCCGCCTACGTTTTCTTCTAGGAATTTTATGGTTTCAGGTCTCACATTTAGGTCTTTAATCCATGTTGAGTTTATTTTTGTATATAGTGTAAGGAAGCGGTTCAGTTTCATTCTTTTGCATGTAGCTGTCCAGTTTTCTCAACACTATTTGTTGAGGAGACTGTCTTTTTTCCCACTGCGTATCCTTGCCTCCTTCGTCATAATGGACCGTGTAAGCTCTATTCTGTCCTACTGATCTATGTGTCTATTCTTGTGCCAGTACCATTTTTGATTACTATAGCTTAGTAGTATATCTTGAAATCTGGGATTGTGATACCTCCAGTTTTGTTATTTTTCAAGATTTCTTTGGCTATTCTGTGTCTTCTGTGGTTGCATACAAATCTGAGGATTCTTTGTTCTAGTTCTGTGAAAAATGCTGCTGGTATTTTGATAGGGATTGCATTAAATCTGTAGATTACTTTGGGTAGTACGGACATTTTAACAATGTTTGTTCTTCCAATCCATGAACATGGAATATCTTTCCATTCGTTTGTGCCCTCTTCAGTTTTTTTTTTCATCAGCATTTTGCAGTTTTCAGCATACAGGTCTTTTGCTTCCTTGGTTAAGTTTACTCCTGAGTATTTCGTTATTTCTGGTACAACTGTCGAGGCAATTGTTTTCTTAATTTCTCTTTCTGCTACTTAGTGATTAGTGTGTAGAAATGCAACAGATTTCTGTATACTGATTTTGTATCCTTGAGCCCTCATTTCTTGAGCATGCACGATGTGTCCCCAAAGCTATCCCAGGTAAAAGTGTGCCTGTCTTGTTTTCAGATGAGAGAAGGTTCTGAGAAGTTAAACCATTTACTCAAGATTACATTGTAAGGAAGAGACGGCAGGTGGAGAGCAACCTGGGTGTATCTTCTAGTTTCTTCTTGTTGCTTTGTCGCCTGTGGAGATGGCTTGCGTGCCCCACAGTCCATCTGCCCAACCCTCTGAGTTTTCCTGTCTCAACGCTAAGTGTCTCCCTTCCCTTCATCACTTCTTCAGACGACTTCACCTTTCTGGCTGCATGGCCTGACCTCGCTCCCTCAAATGACTGCCCTGCGTCAGAGAACAAATGAACTTCTTGCAAACAGGTGAGAATGTGTTAATCGTGTTCCTTATCTCTGGAAATAGAATTTTACTTTATTTATTTAAAAATTTTTTTTTAATGTTTATTTTTGAGAGACAGAGACAGAGCATGAGGGAGGGAGGGGCAGGGAAAGAGAGGGAGACATAGAATCCAAAACAGGATCCAGGCTCTGAGCTGTCAGCACAGAGCTCGACACAGGGCTTGAACTCGGGAACGGCAAGATCGTGACCTGAGCCGAAGTCGGATGCTTAACCAACTGAGCACCTAGGCACCCCTAGAACTCTCTCTCTTTTTTTTTTTTTTAACATTTATTCCTTTTTTGAGAGGCAGAGAGAGACAGTGTGAGCAGGGGAAGGACAGAGAGAGGGACACACACAGAATCTGAAGCAGGCTCTAGGCTCTGAGCTGTCAGCACAGAGCCCAACGCGGGGCTTGAACTCATGAACTGTGAGATCATGACCTGAGCCGAAGTCGGATGCTTAACCAACTGAGCCACCCAGGCACCCCTATAATTTTACTTTAATAAGAGCTTTCTGGAGGCATGTCGCATTGAGGCCCACATTATGAGTGTTGTGAGCCCTACACACTTTTGCTCTCATGGTCTCTGCCTCCGTTAAGAAAAAATTTTTAAATTAACCACTGTATTGGTACAAAGATGAATTTAATCCAGGCTGGGCTCATTATTATATATTCATTATTATTATATTCATGTTTTCTTCTCATTTTAAAAGAGCTTGACGTTACAAGTATTGTGGGCCTGAAGCACTGTCCCTACTGTGCACAGAGACCAGGTGGCCCTGTGTGTCTTAACCCTTGATACTGAGTAGGAAGTTAGTCACTGGGATGGGTGGCTAAGAGGCTGTTCTAGAATTCTGTAACTGCTGAAGACAGAACCAAAGGGGAGGTTCTGGAGGTTAGCTTTTTTAAAAAAATGTTTTTAATGTTTTATTTTTGAGAGAGAGAAAGGCAGCGTGTGAGCAGGGGGTGGGGAGGGGCAGAGAGAGAGAGGGAGGCACAGAATCCAAAGCAGGCCCCAGGCTCTGTCTCAGCTGTCAGCACAGAGCCCGACACAGGCCTCGAACCCACGAACCGTGAGATCATGACCTGAGCTGAAGTCGGACACTTAACCAATTGAGCCACACAGGTGCCCCTGGAGGTTAGCTTTTTAATGTCACCGTTTTGCTCCTATAAGCTTGGGGTCCCCCACGTGTCCTCAGCTTTCATAAAGGAGCCAAGGGTTTGGCCCAAAATATTGGCCAGCCACGGGTAGGACACACATTTATAGCCTGAGTCTTATTCTCAATTAAGGCTTCCTTAGCGTAAGGCCAGTGACCCACAGGGGTGAAATGTGCCGGTTGGTTGGGGCAAAGTGGCCCTTGCACTATGGGTCCCCAGCCTGGCCTTTTGTGTTTGGCCACATGGGGGCACCAATGAGTCAGCCTGCTGCCCTCCCTGCCCAGGCCTAGTTTTGCCCAAGGAATCTCTGTGGCTCTCACCTGCCTCCTCTGTAAGAGAGAGGCCTTTCACTGGGCCCCCAGCCTGTCCGCAGCGTCCTCGGGCCCTCACGACCTTTGCCTTCCCTCACCTGCCTCCCAGGGTGGCTGCCAGGCCCTCTGCACATGGAAACTAGAACCTTCCACCTTCCTGCTGTTCTAAGGCTTAGGGGTACGGGCAGAAAATGGGAGGAGGGCCGAGCCCCAGTTGCAAATTCCACGGTCTCATCCAACAACTCATCTCCCAACAAGAGCTCTGCCTTAGCCTTGCTCAGAGACCGTTGCAATGAGAAATGCTGATTGTTGCTTTTTAATGGCAGTGCCTTCACGGTGCTGTGAATGCCCTTGTACTTGAACATTTCCGTGTCTCCAGCACGGGGCCCAGGGGCTGGCAGCAGCAGCCCCCCACAGCAGTGGCGCACAAGAGGGGGTGTTGGTGAAGAAAACAGAGTTCTAGGCCCTGTTCCTGAGACTGATTCCCTAGGCCTGGGGTGGGGCCAGAAATCGCCATTCTCCCAACCAGCTGGCCAGGTGAAATAAGGCCGTAGAAATGTTGTTGAAAGAACAATTTTCATTAGTGGGTGTTCTTTATTTTTTTTTCTTCTACCCTTTCTTTTTTTGTTTCTTTTTGTTTTAAATCGTATCTCAGTGCCTTGGAATTCTGGCATATGGAGGATGTAAAAATAGCCTCGTTGCGAGCCAGCATTTCCAGTCTCCTGTTTAGTCTGGGGCCGCACACATCCCCGCCCCCTCCACCCCCATCGGCCCTGGGGGGAGGCCTGCGTCCTGCCCCTCAACGACCCCAGGCACCAGGGGTCACTCCAGAACACGGACGCCGAGTACTTGCATTAAGGGCTCCCTGCGTCTACCTGTCTGTCCCTGTCCCGCTCACCTGAGGGACCTCACAGAGCCAGGACGCTGCGCGCCTCCTGCCCACTGCCTGCACCCCTGCGGCGCATCTGCTCCCCCAACGCCGGGGCTCCAAACCAGCCCTAACACCAGCACAAAACAAAGGGGGACAAGTTAAAAAATGTATCTTGACCTCAAAGCCCAGAGCTGGGTTCACTTCCAAAGCACCAGTAAGGAGAGGGTCTGCCCGGGGAAGCGGGGGAACGCGCCGCAGGAGGGACAGTCACCGTGCGGCAGGGCTGGGAGGGGGCCTGCAGAGTTGGGTGGGGGGGAGGGTCGGGGAGTGAGCGGGCCTGGGCCTCCCCTGGTGCGGCGGGGACTGCGCTCTGGCCCGTGGCCTCCTTTGGGAAGGGAGCGCCCCTTTCTTTGCTCACCTTTCCAGGAGGCAGGGCGGGTCCGGCCCTAGCACACCTGGAGCCCGAGGGGTCCCCACAGGAGGGGAGGCGCGGGACCCCTTCCTGGGGCCTGGAGCTGGCCCCCCCACCCCCCGCAGACTGGGCCAGTACCCCTGCCACCCAGGAGAGGAAGGCGTCACTCACCCTCTCGTGCGTCCAGGCTTTGAGCATCTCCTGAGCACTCGCTCTGTTCCAGGCTCTTTCTTAGCCTGGCAGGTGGCCCTGCAGGTGTGGGGCTGGAAAGACTTGGTCTCTAGGCTCGGGCTCCTGTGTCCCCTCTGCTGCGAGACCGCCCAGCCCGGAGCTGGAGCCTTGACCGCAGTCACGACCGTGGCGGGGCCTGTACCCAGAGCTCGCCCGCCAGCCTGGGGCCCATGCTCCGGAGAGGAAAATCCAGCCCCTCCCACAACCTGTGCGGAAATGCAGCTGTGTGTGGTCTCACGGAGCCGGCGGAGCCCTAATTCTGCCCACCTGAGCCCTCCAGGAAATCAGCCTCCAGCACATGGCCCTCCATAGCTTTTGTCCCCCTCCTTTTGAACACCAGACACCGCGTAAGGCTCAGGCCGGCACATCCCTCCTCCCTGACCCGAGTATGAGAAGGGGGGCCAGCCTCCCGAGCATTACCCTTGCACGGCCCTGCCATTCTGCACATTGTTTAACCTTCTAAGGTTCATTGCCTCATCAGGAACTCGAGGGTAATTGCCGTTCTTACCTCCGCAATCTCAAGAGGCTCATTATTATTCGATTTTCATTTTATGGTGGTCTCACAAAACACCAGGTGTGGCGCTCAGCGTTTTACGCGTGCTCAGACTGTCTCTACAGAGTAGGTGTTACCAGGATGGCCAGTTTGCTAGTGAGGGAGCAGAGGTCCAGAGAAAGTAAAGCATGTGTGCAAAGTCACATATCTAGTAGAGGTGGAGTTGGGATTCCATCCTGGATGTTGGTGGGACTCCAGAGCCCCACCCTGCCGCACCCCTCGGCCTCCCTGAGGCCCGCTTGACGTAGAACATCGTGTCCGTTTAAGGTGTACAACTGAGGCCCGCAGTAGCCATGGCCCCGTTCCACCTCGAGGTGCGGAAAAGACGGTCAGCCACCAAGGGCCCCTGCTTTATGGCACCTTGGCCTTCCCTTCAAAGCAGAATGCCGAGTCCTGCCCTGCCCTGCCCTCCCCCTCCCGCCCTTGGGCGATGGGGCGAGGTCACTGTGCTGGTTCAGTTGCGTGACCACCGTCCAGCATCGGGGCGAGGATCTCTCTCTGAGGCATAGCACTCTTCCTTCCTTCAGAAATCCTCCTTCTGGCTCCAGCCCTGTCTCCAGAGGTCAAGGCTCCTTCTTGCCTTGACGTCTCAAAGTTGTTGGGTTTCCACTGGGCCCTCTTCTTCTACTTCTTCTCCTTCTTCTTTTTTTAAACTGTTTTTTTAAGTTTATTTATTTATTTTGGGGGGAGAGGGAGAGAGAGAGAGAATCCCAAGCAGGCTCTGCACTGTCAGCACAGAGCCCAGTGCGGGGCTTGAACTCACATACTGTGAGATCATGACCTGAGCTGAAACCAAGAGTCGAATGCTTAATGGACTGAGCCACCCAGGGGCCCCCCTGGGCCCTCTTCTAATGTCATGTATGTGAGGGCCGCCCTCTCCCCCAGGTGTTGGCCGAATCTTCCTGTCTGTAGTCTCACCAAGCCCCCTTGACATCCTGCTGAGGACCTTTGGTCCTCAGAGCAAACCCCAATGTCCTTGGCCTGTTATTCGAGGTCCTGCCGCCTGCCCTGACTTGCCTGTTCAGCCCTCCCTGTCCCAGCTGCCTGCAGCCACCTGCATCCCTGTCTGCCGCCCCAGCCAGCCCATGCATCGGCCGCAGGGCCCGCACCCTTCCCCACCAGCTGGGGAGCTCCCACTCCCTCTGCCCCGCACCCCCCACCCCCAACCTCCTTGGGTCAGCGACTTCCGCCTGAGTACCTTCTTGTCCACAGGGAAAATTGTGGAAAGCTGACAGTGACTATCTTGCAGGTGAGAGGATCCAAACTAAAGATGTAAAGGATTTTCCGTCAACCCCCAAGAAAATCCACAGGAGAATCCAGACAGGAGCCCAGTCCCGTGGGGTCCCGGGTGGGGCTGTTTAGGGAGCCATAGGGCCTCCCTGCCTGCGTCCCCACCAGTGCACTGAGAAGGAGCCCAAAGAGGACTGTCCCCAAATCCCAAATCACGGGCAAACATCTCCTACTGAGAAAACTTACCTTCTCCCTCCCTTCCCAGGCTCCTGTATCCGGATAGAGGGAGGGAATGCGTTCAAATGAAAAAAAAAAAACCATGTCCCCCCAATCCCTAAACACCCTTTATATTAGAGTTATCTGAAGGATTAAGTAACAGGGATGGGGGGGAGACCACACAGTTTTACCCCCAGGCTCATGTGTCAGACATACACCTGGTCCCGAGGGGAGAAACCCAACCATGAGAAGAGAGCAGAGGGCAAGCAGACGGAAACTTGGCGAGAGCACGCAGGCTATTTGTAGCGGCAGCCAGACCAGGAAAACCGAGCCGGTGTGAGCAGAAATGGCTAGAAGAGGAGGCTTTTCCAAGAACTTACAGAGGGACCTCCTTCCAAGGGGCTGCGGGCCTCTGCAGACATGATCTCATCGCCCCCTCCCCCCACAGCCTCCGGGGGTACCTGGGGGTCTCTGCCCGGTCCCAAAGCCAAAGAAAACTCAAACCACCCCCTTTCCTAAAGACGCCTGGATCTGATGTTTGCTCACCGACAGCGGAGGGACCGCAAGGTTCCCCCGACAGCCGATACAACAGAAGTCTCCTCGAGCTTCAAGAGTCCTTAAGAACACTTGAGATCTCTCAGGACAAAAATGACTGGAAAACAACAACAACAACAACCACCCTGCAGTTATTCAAAGAAGAGAATTGCGTCATTCTGTGCCAAGGGGGTTGATGGTCTCAATGGCTTTGGTGGGAAGAGAGAGAGGAGGACTCAGTGTATCAGGTGAGGAAGCCTAGGAAAAAACAGGACCAACGGGACACACAGGATACACAGAAGAACTCGTTCTTGCCATTAAGGACGTGAGAAATCCCACCATCTGCAGGCTGGACGCCATAGTTCCGCTTCAAACCCAAGGGCCAGGCTTGGGAAACAGCGTCCCTCTGAGGGTGGGACAAAGTGGATGTCTCAGCTCGGAGAGCTAATTCTCCTTGCCTCTACCTCTCATTCCATTCGCGCCCTCAGGATTGATGATGCCCCCCCATGCCCATCCCCCCCATGGGGGAAGGCTCCTCCCACACTCCGAGCACCCATTCAAATGCTAAACCGCCCTGAGACACCCACCAGAAAAATAATCCTTCCCAGCTCTCCGGGGCCTCCCTTAGGAGGTCAAGGTCACACATAGGATGTGTCAATGTGTGACCTATGTGTCAAGGTCACACAGAATCAACCACGTCCCGGCCGTGCAGGGGGTGGGGGGGG
The DNA here is from genome assembly GCF_023721935.1 of Panthera uncia. NCBI lineage: Eukaryota > Metazoa > Chordata > Mammalia > Carnivora > Felidae > Panthera > Panthera uncia. The sequence goes on along the minus strand of NC_064809.1, from coordinate 4,748,806 downwards.
GCGGGGAATGCCCAGTGCTGTGGGTAGAGAGCGTTTGGGGGATCGACTAAGCAACGTTTGGGGGCCTTGTCTATGCTGTCAGCACTTTGCTAGATGCTGGAGGACACAGAGGTGAGCCAGGGCCAGGCTCGATAGGTAAGGGGCAGATCCTGTGTCGTGGTGGGGAGCAGATGTGCTAAATGAGTGTCACAGCGTGTTCAGAAGAAGAGAAGTTTGGTGGCCGTGGGCTCTCCAGCAAGGCTTGGTGGGGCCATCCATGGGGTGCCAACCACGAGCCGGCTCTGTGTATTGATCCCTCTACCCCATCGTGTTCAGTCTGTACCATACCTGTGGCCGAGGGGCGGGGGAGCTTAGCAGAACCTCCCACTCACAGAGCTCAGCACGTACCGGGCACTGGATTCCAGGAGGTTCTTGAGCCAATGGTTGACGATGACGTTCGTTGTAGGAGGGCTGTTCAGGAGACTGAAGCCATGGGAGAAAAGTAATTTATTGTCAGGTGCTGAGTATATGACCAAGGGAACCAGATCCAGACCCCAGGACCCCAGGGACTAGGAGCCCAGGCAGACGGCCCAGCCTGGACCCGGTTGTGCCTCTGAGTGGCCGTGTGTCCTTGGCACAGTCACGGATTCCACAGCTGTTGATTGTAGGATTGAGGTAAGAAGATCTACTTCAGAGGGCTGTTGGGAGGACGAAATGATGTGATACATATGCACTTGCTTAGCACAGGACTGGCCTATAGAAGTCACTCGATAAATTATTTCATGAACTTCCTTCTGATGCCGGGTCTGTGAGAGACTTAGTCTCTTGCTTCATCTACTGAGATACCATTTTCTCACCCTCCTTAATGTTTTCTTCTTCCCACAACTTCGGTTTAGGTTACAAAGTCTTGTGAGGTCCATACAAAATGACAGGGACAGGAACCCACCCAAGAAGACAGGCCTATTTCAGTTGCCAACACGATTTACGTTAGAGCCTGGATAGACCTTGCTGACTGTGGCCATTGAATGGCACTGGAATAAGTGACCGCAGCCTTTTGGGGACTCACCTTATCTAAACACTTTGAAAAATAATAATGATGTTAGGCCTCAAGATAAAAAAAGAAATGCATAGGGGCGCCTGGTGGCTCAGTCGATCAAGCGTCTGACTTTGGCTCACGTCTCGATCTTACAGTTCACGAGTTCGAGCCCCGCGTCAGGCCCTGTGCTGACCGCTTGGAGCCTGGAGCCTGCTTTGGATTCTGTGTCTCCCTCTCTCTCTCTGCCCCTCCCCCACTGACTCTCCCCCCAACCCCCTCAAAGATGAAAAAAAAAATTTTTTTAAACATTAAAAAAAAGAAAAATAAATAGCTAAAACATCACAGCCAAGAAGAATGAAAATCAATTGCTATTCAGGCTCCTATTTGAATCTCAGTTATGATAAATATCTGCTTACTTAACGAAGATTCTATATCTTGCAGTGGGTTATTACAGGAGAGGACTGATGGCATCTGAGCCCCGGCTGTGAAACACTAGCAGTTTATCCTTTAGGGACATAACGAAAGCAGAACCCTTACCCAAGCCAGCCAGGACTGTCCTTGAGCCCCACCTCATGGACCGCACCCCACTTCGAGCGTCTGTTAATGGTTTGTCCTTGCTTCCCAGCAGCGGTAGGGCAGGGACACCCACGTTCGTGACCATTGGAGGAAGGGGGTCTTTTCCACTGCAGCTGCTGACCTAAAGAAACTCACGGAACATTAGCAGCCAGGGCCACGGAGACGCCTTTAGCCGGCTGTGGTGCGCAGCTGAAACGCAGTGGACGTGTGTGTACCCTACAGAGAGAAGAACCCGCGGCTCTCAGCCCTCTTTTCCAATGCCCGGGGTTTATTTTGGCTCTGGGCACCAGACCCTCCTGGGGATAGAGGAACCTCATGGACCAGGGCAGGGAGGAGGCATTTGAAAACCACAGGGTTTGTGATGAGACAGCGCAAAACAAACCTGACCAAAATGCTGAGTTTAGGGTGGGTCGGGCGGGGTGGGTTTCAGGGGACCCCATGACCGTCAGGGGTAGTGTGCAGAGCTGAGCACACCCAGATTCCGAGTTCCTGGCAGACATCGATTTCCTGAAAATATTCCACAAAGTGATCACACAGCTTTAGCTAAACGGCCCTCATTAGATCCCCCCCCCCCATCCCCTCGCTAACCACAGGCAGCAGCTTTGAGGTTGTTGAATTTGTACATGAACAAATGTTCCTAAAGCCCAGGAGAGGTTCCCATTTGCCTCCCCAGCCCCACCCAGGCTCTCTGGGCTTGTGAGCCTCAGTAATGGCCCCTGCACACACCGGGCCTGCATACGTCCATCCCTGGCATCCCTGGGGATGCCACCAAGCTCTCCGATGGGCTGGAGCCTCACATCTATCACCTCTAGCTGCCAAGCCTCCCGGAGCCTGCAGGGAGGTGACGGAGGTGGGACAGAGAGCTGCGGATGTCAGGCTGAGTCTCTGGCGGGGCCCAGTCCTGAAGAAGCATGCTTCCAGGCGGGAGGGACTGTGAACCATCAAGTCCTGTCTTCCCGGCAGTCGTCTCTCAGTTGGCCACCATAATTCTGCTGGAACGGGAGAGGTAACCCCCCACATGGCTGTCCAAGGATTCCATGGATTGACTATTGTCTGCATTATGCTTCCTGATCAGCAGGGCTAAGGGGGAGCCTGTGGCTTGGCTTCCCAGGTCCCTTAACCACCTGTTCACATGCTTGGGCTCTGGGCCCTTAGGACCTTAACTGGGTAAAAGGTCAACGGTCACCCTCTGTCACTTCCAAGCTGCCCCCACATCCCCCTCCCATCAAACAAAACAAAACACAACACACAAGCAAACAAAAGCCCTTCCAAACGCTCAGACCTTGTCTGCTTCGGGAAATTCAGTCTTGACTAATGGAGAAGCCACCAGATTCAAGGGGCTTGTGAATGCAGGTCTTCTGTCTGCTTCCTGATTGTCAGTGTCACCCATGACATGGCTTGGCTTGCGGACTTCAATAAGAAGCAGACAAAAATGCCAGGCCTGGGGCGCCTGGGTGGCTCAGTCGGTTAAGCGTCCGACTTCGGCTCGGGTCATGATCTTGCAGTTCGCGAGTTCGAGCCCCGCGTCAGGCTCTGTGCTGATAGCTCAGAGCCTGGAGCCTGCTTTGGATTCTGTGTCCCCCTCTCTCTATGACCCTCCCCCGTTCATGCTCTGTCTCTCTCTGTCTCAAAAATAAATAAACGTTTAAAACAAAAATTTAATAAAAAAAAAAAATGCCAGGCCTAAGTGGCCTGGGTTCGGAAACCTGTCCGGGCGGCCCCTCCTTCCTTCCACGCTTCTGTGGGAAGGCGGCAGGCCTTTCCAGGGGAACCCTGGTTCCATCCCACCATCTTTAGGGGGTCGGGTTGGGCAGGTTGGCCATTACCAACCACACGGAGGCCATCTCCTGAGCTTAAGACTCTATGCTTCAGAGAGTTCCTTCTGGGCGGCCGGCGGTGTAAAGGCAGAAAAAGGAGCCGCAAACCTGACTCACACCCTGCGCTGCCCGCGGGTTTCCAGGTAAGGCCAGAAGCTCGGAAGGCTTTCCTCTTTGAACCGTTCACTCACAAGAAGTAGTGGCCAAGGACTCAGCTTCCGTTTTCCCCTTGCCCAGCGCTCGGGGTGACGTGATCCAAGATTATCCTCCTGGATGGCCTCCGTTTGTACCTTACGGGCGGGGATGCGGCCTCATCCATCCTTGTATCTTCAGGCCTTCACACAAAATGTCGCACAGAGTAGGTTCCAGATACGTTGAGTGGGCGATGAGGGAGAGAGGTGAAATGCCAGAGGGAAATGAGGAAAGAAAGAGAAGTTACCGGGGCACCCGGCTTTGGCTCAGGTCACGATCTTGCGGTTTGTGAGTTCGAGCCCCGCGTCGGGCTCAGAGCCTGGAGCTTGCTTTGGATTCTGTGTCTCCCCCTCTCTATGCCCCTCCTCTGCCCACGCTCTGTGTCTCTCTGTCTCTCAATAATAAATAAATATTTAAAACAAAAAACAAAAAAAAAGAAAGAGAAGTTACCTGCCAGGGGGTGGGGCCAGGTGGATGGGGAGGAAGGGCAGGGGAAGAACCCACTTTTCTCTCATACCTTCTGATGCCACCTGCAAATCTCACCGACACACCTTCTGCTGTCTTCCGTAGATATTTCCTTAAAAGGCCAAAGAGAGAGGGAGTTACCCAGAGACCGTAGTTCTCTCCTCTCAGTGGCCAAGAGCCAGACGGACCGCTGAGGGCCGTGGGCCGCAGTGAGCCTCCCCTCAGATCCCCAACCTGATCCTCGTCCACTATGGTATTGCACACGCACACGCACAGACGGGGCACACCGACAAGAGAGTGGATACCACCAGACGTGCTCGTCCTCGCTGGTCCGCCAGAGCCTGGGAGAGTCTGGAAGGCAAGACAGGGGAAGAGGAGATTTGCCGAGATGCTTCCGTGTGTGGTGCTGAAGTGACCTGATAAATCAAAACCGGCCACTTGGTGGCTCCTGCGCTGGTGAGCAGACCTGAAGGACACGCGAGTCCGCAAACACACTAGCAGTGTGCCCTAGGGACCGACCGCAGCCTGAGGACACAGAGGCTCAAGCGGTTCCGTTCTTGTGCGCTCCCCTCTGATAACACACAAGCATTTTAGTGCAAAAGAGGAGGTCAGCATTCAGATACCCGACTGCCCCTTTGGGGTCAGACCCCTCACTCTGCCCTGGCTGGGGTCTCAGGCACGGCGGTCTGTGCGGAGAGATTAGGAGAGACGGAGCTCAGGCTCTAAATGCAAAGCGAGGGTACATCCTGCTGTCTGGAGGCTGTCCGGATCCGGGAGCAGTGCGGATGCCAAGATTCGCTGTCGATGGGACAGTAACCAGAGGGACGGGTTCCAGCAGGGCCCTCCTGCCTCCTAGGACAGCAGTGGGGGAGATCGGGGCGCAGGACAGTTGCCCTGGGTCTCTTCTCCTGGGCCTTGACCTTCTCCTCTTTGGACAGGTCATGCCCGCCTTGTTCTGTAACCCGTGCACAGGGAAATCCCGAAGTCGAGCCGTGCACAGCTGCCTGGAGGAACAAGGAGGCCCCAGCGTGACTCAGTATCCCCATCCGCTGGCCGAATCCATACGGACTGTCAACCGCATGAGAACCTTCCAGCCCCTCTCCTGCCTTCCTCAGCCGTGAACCCCCGAGGCCTTGCCCTTGCCTCACGGTTGCTGACCCCGTGCCCGGCACTGGCCCAGGCTAGTCCCCCACACCTCTGAGGGCCCCGGGAGACCGGGACCGCAGTCGAGCTTGTGTTTCGAGTGCTCAGCCCGCGTGCACGGTGTGCGGATGGTGTGTGCCTGGGGGGAGGCAACCAGCACGCCCCCCGCATGTGCAGGCGCTCTCCCCCCACCCCCATCACAGAAGAGAAGGGGGGAGGGCCCGCAGCACGCATCCCTGGGAGAGAGGGCCCCCTCTCAGCCCCGCAGCATGCCCTGAAGGCACGAGACGCTGTGCTGGAAGGCTCGGGGTCGCTTTCCACCGGACCCCAATCTCTCCTCCGGGCTGTCCCTGTCAACGATGAAAAAGACTCGGTGATGCTACGGTCCCAGACGCGTCAGTCCTGGAGGTGGTGGGCCGGATCACTGGCGGCCCACATCTGGCCCTTTTCAGAGTGAAAGGGGTACACAGTGGCAACGCCGGACGTGGAGGGGCCCCGACAGGTGCCCACAGGAGGTCTGTGCGCCAGGCCACGAGGCCACGGGCCGTCCTGGCTTCCTCCATGGCTTTCCCGGCTGTTGGACAGTGTGATTCTACCTGACGCTGCTTTGGCCTCTAGCTCCCAAACGGCAGTAGTCCGGCTCGTTTCTGCGGAGGGGCGACCTGCCCCACTTGTTCCAGAACACCTTCTGGAAGGGAGGGCCTTGTGGCTGAGCTTGCCTTGTAAGGCGCCAAGCCCCGTGGCTTCTCAGCACCGGTGATATTTGCCCCGTGACCCCGCGGGGTGTTTGCCGTGAAAGAGGAGGAACGGTTTCTCCATCTCTGCCTTCGCTGCTTTGAGCAGAATTGTGATTTCTCACGCTCTCAGGCCCGCCACTCTCCCGCGTGCCCGCTGGAGCTCCCACGCCGCCCCTGCCAAAGCGAAGGGCGCGAAACTAAAAGAGTGGACGACGCTGTGGACCGTCTAAGGCCAAGATAGCCGCCTCCACCACCCTGCGGGCATCGCGGTTCACGTAACCAAGGCGCTAAACCCCCACCCTGCCCATTTCGTCCTTTGTGAAAGCCCGCCGGCTAACTCCCTCAGGCCATTTCTCCCCGGAGGGGCTCTCGCACTCCCTCCTTCCTCTCTCTTGGCCTCCGTTGCTGCCAGCTGCCGCTGGTCTGCGGAATCCCTCCAGACCAGCCTTCTAGAACACCTCATTCTTCACGCTGTCCATCCTGCCCGGGAATCCACAGTCTCAGGGTGCAGGGCAAGTCGGGGCGTCTGATGGGACTTTTGGGAGGCTCCAGAGTATCTCTAGGAGGACAGTCTGGCGGGAGGGAGGGGTGAGGGCTCACCTCGGAGGCCACTTCTGTAGCAGGCATACTGGCTTTACCTCTTTGCCATCACGGATGCCTACGAACAGCAAAGGTTTCTGAAGGCGATTTTAGCAGAGGGCTTCTGTTCAGCAACAGAAAATCCACATCCTACTGCCGTCAACAGAAACACCCAGAGGGCAGTGAGCTTCTTTCCGGGTGATTTGCTCTGCGAGTTCTCAGTCTCTTCGGGCCTGCATGTTATTCGCTGAGCCCCCAGCTCTTCTGAGGGGCAGCCCGTCCCCAGGCTGGGACCCTCGGGGGAGGCATGTGCCTCCTGGTTCACCTCCAGGAGGAGGAGGAGGGCGCCTCTTCTCTCTAAGGGGGAACAAAGCCTGCATTTCAGTCCGAACGCACGAATTGAGTTTTCGTGTCCCTCCCCGAACCATCTGTAGCAAGAGTTCGCCGGGAGCCTGGGGCTGTGTCAGTCCCCGTGCAAACGGTCGGCGTGGGCGGGATGGTCCCCGGTGTCCATAAGATTGAGAAAATAGCATCAAATGTTAGCAAGGTCGAGGGGCGGTGTGGATGGGGGCACTTGATGGGGATCATGTGTGAGTGTGGGGAATGCTCAAGCCCCAGCTCCTGCCCGGCCCCCAAATGCGAGGCTTCTGGGCATGAGGGAGCCGTTCTAGAAAGAGGCACTATTTGAGACAGTGCGGGGAGCTTCCTGAGAGAACCACTTACGCTTTGAAAAGGGTGGGTTTAGAAGGACCTTCTCTTCGAGTTTGGCTTGAGTCCAAGCAAGGTACCTGAGAGCACATCACGTCTGCGGAAAGGAGAGAGGGACACAGGCAGCGGGGCCCCTTCTGGACGCCCGTCCTGGGATAGCCCGACTGGTGACGTCCAGTATGGCTGCCCTGAAGGACTGGAATCGTTCCTCTCCGCCTCGCACACACCTCCAACTCTTTCTTGGCAGTGTGAATCTTTTTTACGTTTTATATAGTTTTGAGAGAGAGAGCACGAGCAGGGGAGCGGCAGAGACAGGGGGAGACACAGGATCAGAAGCAGGCTCCAGGCTCTGAGCTGTCAGCACAGAGGCCGACACGGGGCTCAAACTCACGGACCACGCAGACTGCGAGATCATGACCTGAGCCGAAGTCAGACGCTTAACCGACTGAGCCACCCAGGCGCCCCGTGAGGCAGTTTAAAATTAGCCCTTTGCTGAACGCGTTGGACCTGGTTCACACTGACCCAGCTACATGCCTCGGTTTCTCCAGGGAGGAAGCAGAGACGAGTCAGCAGGAAACCAGGAGAGAGGCTTCTAGTTACCAGGCTTCACCTCGAGCACCGATCTGATACGTGATTTCCTCAGAACTGGTATCAGCCCTTTCTGTTTCTTTTATGGCAGAAAGTCCGGAAGAGGCCCCTGCCCACCCAGTTCGCGATGATATGTGACCTCTCCGTTCTTTGCTTCCTGGAGGCCGGAAGCCACAGGCGGCACTTGCTGTCCTCGGTGTCCAGCCCCACGGCATTGCCTAGGCGGGAAAGCACGTTAATCCGTGCGGTGAAGGGAAGGGGCTCTGGCTCCCAGGGAAGCTGCGTTCCGCGTTGTTCAGTGCTGACTGCTCTGTGACGGGGGCCTCTGCACCCACTCGCGGCCACTGACTCGGGGGTCACTCAACGACCCCTGGGAGGCACTGGGCCTGCCGGACCTCAAGTTTCATAGCAGTTAGACCCACCAGTGTGAGCTGGCTGGACCCGGCGGCTGGGGCCCTGTGGGGACTGACTGTCAGACCCCACGAGGCACCGCTGCTGAGGGGGGTTGAAAGCTGAGATAGGACAACCCGGGAAGAATTGAAACAGACACAGGTGACCCTAGAGGTCATCGGATTCCCTCCTTCGAGCTGATATAGAAGGACATTGATGCCTAGAGAAGAGGACAAGATTTACCCCCAAAATTAAGCACTAGAAAGCGATGCCATTAGAACTTGAACTTGGACTTACTGCCTCCTGATCTCCGTTCCTGGATTTCTTATTACAAATATATCATGTACGTGGATACATGTCACCTTTTAAAGAATTTATGGCTCCTGAGTGGCTCAGTTGGTTAAGTATCTGACTCTTGATTTCTGTTCAGGTCACGATTTTACGGTTTGTGGGTTCAAGTCCCATGTCAGGCTCTGCGCGGACAGCACGAAGCCTGCTTGCGATTCTCTCTCTCTCTGTCTCTCTCTCTCTCTGCCCCTCCCCCACTCATTCTCTCTCTCTCTCTCTCTCTCTCTCTCTCTCTCCATAAATAAACATTAAAAGAAGAATTCATGGCTCAAATATTGTACACTCTTGACTCTTTTGACACGTAAAGGCAGAAGTATGAACAGCCCCGGGGAATCCTATCGCCTCCCTGTTTCTGGTCTTCCACTCACAACGGGATCGATGCTCACCTGTCCATGACGCCCAACTCAGGTGGGCAGGGGTCGCCCCGGCTTTCAGGGAGCTCACTGGCTTGGGAGCGGCTCCCCAGTCTGTGTCGGGGACAGTTTTGCCTTAAGATGCTTTAGGAAAAGTCTGCCAAATAAAGATTTTACTGTGAGTCAGTGAGGTATTTCTGGAGGCATCCTGAAGTCCTCAGGACTTACCCTGGGGACATTGTGGGCACTGAAGGGGATGACAGAGCACAAGAGGATATTCACAGGGTCTCCCCAACAGGGTCCACGCTTGCTCGTGGGCATGATGTTTATATTTGAGAACAGGAATTTACCTTTCCACTTTCCTTGCTCTGTATGCCTTTTTGTAAATGTGGGCTGGTTTTAATTTTTTTAATGTGTATTTATTTTTGAAAGAGAGAGAGACAGAGCGCGAGCAGGGAAGGGGCAGAGAGAGAGGCAGACACAGAATCCAAAGCAGGCTCTGAGCTGTCAGCACAGAGCCCCAGGCGGGGCTTGAACCCACGAACCGTAAGATCATGACCTGAGCTCAAGTGGGACGCTTAACTGATTGAGCCCCCCAGGCACCTCAGCTTTGGGCTGGTTTTAAAGCCCGATTCTATTTTCAGGTGGAGATAGATATTACTTACTAGGTTTTATGAGGCGTGGGACTCAGTGTGCCTGATGCGTGTTCTGGGAAATAAGGTCGTGTTTTCACCCGAGTTTTGGCCGTCGAGCTGCCTGAGGAATGTTGCTCGGACTGCACCCTGATTCTGGCGGGCCCCCTGTGGCCTCAGTTTACATCTCACATTCCAGGTCTTCCTCAGAAGAACCTTGTGGTGACGCACGTGGAGATCCTTCAAGACGAAGTCAGGGGAACGGCGTCTAGTTCTGAGACAGGTGGGGAGGGTCTTGGCCGGGAGTGCACACGCACGTCTGTGCAGGTGCCCGCATTAGCTGAACACAGGGCCCTGCTCCGCGTCCCGGGGCCCGAGGGTCACCCAGACCTCCGCATCATGGTGCCGGTTCACTTTGAGGGGTCCAGTGTGGACAATGGGACAGTGGACTTCAGAACTTCCCCCTTGCGAAATCCAAGAGTAGGTTCTTCCTGATTTGGGGCATGAGACATTACTACAACTTTTATGGGAGGCAGGAAGGAAGTCCTCCGTAGAGGACAAGCCAGCACACAAGTCTGCAGAAACCCCGAACATTTGAAGAGTGGCTTAGCTGTGCTGGCCTCCTCTCTCTCTCTCTCTCTCTCTCTCTCTCGTTCTCTTTAGCTTGCCAGTGAATATACTTACAGAAAAACTCCCACGCCAAGAGTGTTCAGCTAGGTGAAATTTTATACACGTGAGCACCCAGCTCAAGAAACACAACCTCGGGCCCCCTGAAGTGCCCTGGCTGTCCCCTCCACGCCCCCGCCACCCCAGGGGAGCTGCAGGGCCCATGGCGAATGGCCCAGTCGGTTCACCTGTCCTTACAGCTCGGATGAGTGGGAGCAGACAGAGCCTTGTGCCTGGCTTCCTCTGGCTGCCGTTGTCTGTCCCTCCTCTTCTGAGGGACCTGAAAACGAAGCCGTGTCATCAGATGTCTGTGAAAACTGGCACCTCCAAATAGGACCGCGTGCACAGAAGGCGGGCGCTTCGGGGAAACCTCGGTCCAGAGCCGGGAGCAATGCTGTCCCCTGCTGTCCCACCACGGCTCCCGGGGCTGGCCCACCTGTCCACCTGCCAGAGCGCTGGGGTGACTGAGGCAGGCGGGGAGCCCTGTCCTGGCCCAGGAGCTCGTCGTGAAGGGACCACAGCCGCCGCAGCCCATGCACACGCTGTCGCCGGGAGCCGGCTTCCTCTCCCTCCTCTCTCTCTTCCTTTTCTTCCTCTTCCTCCCCCTTCCTCTTCCTCTCTTTCTTCTCTAACCAAATTCTTGACCCAGTAATTTAGAAAAGAGGCAGATGTCTCCTGAGAATGACGTGTGCCCGACGCCTGCCGTTCACCAGCCTGAGAAAAGCTCACGTGCTTCCTTGAAAATCTCTAAAGCAACTCACACGTCACCAAAGCCTCGAACCACCTTTCTTTCAGTTTTCCTCACGCCGCTAACTCAAAAGGAGACTTTTCTCTTTCACCCTACCGGACACACGGAGAAACAAGGAACAGAACATGAGGTCAGGTTGGGCAGAGAGCTCAGCTTCCCTTTGGAGGCGCGAGAGCAGACCACGCGGGCGGGTGACAGGCAGGAGCCAGTCCCATCGCAACTTGCTGTCAGCATACCTGTGCCTGCTTCCTCCTGGGGCCCAGCCGGGTCCCCCACCTGCTGGAGCACCAGGCGCAGGCGCCCCAAGGAACGCCTTCGGGCTTCAGCCGTCCCACAGACGGCTGGAGCCGCATCCGACTCTCCAATGCCCACCTCTTCTCCCCCGACACGGGCAGGTCCACGGCTTTCGGAAACGCTTGGCGATTAAAATGCAGCCGGCCTGGCGTGAAACGACAATCCAAGACCCAGTTGGAGGCCTCTCTTTTATACCCCCTTCGAGGCTCTAGTTATTTGTTATTTGTTTCCATTTGCCGGGGCTGTTGTAACAAAACACCACACTGGGGCTCCAACGACAGAAATTATGGAGGTTCGAGAGGAAGGCTGGGGGGCAGGGCTGGACCCTCCCGAGGCTGCGAGGGGAGTCTGTTCGTGCCCCTCTCCTGCTTCTGGTTTGGCATTCCGTGGCTCGTAGAGGCATCAGCCCCACCGCCGCCCTCACCGGCTCATGGTGTTCTCCTCGTGTGTACCTGTGTGTCCAAATTTCCCCCCTTTATAGGGATCCTGGCATGTTGGATTAGGGCTGCCCTACTCCGGTATGACCTCATCTTAACCGATCGCACCTGCAAAGACTCTATTGTTAAGTGAGGTCACATTCGGAGGTCCTGGGTGCTAAGGGCTTCAACGTCCGCAGTTTGGAGAGACACAGTGCAACCGTGACGCTTCCCTAGTATTCCCAGGGTGGGGGGAAAGGTAAGAAATGGTTGCAATCAAAGCCAGACAAAGCTCTTAGAGGGCAGCGCTGGAAGTGAGGGCAGCAGGGATGGTTGGGAGGAGGGAGGACGGAGAACCTTCAGGGAGGTTCTGGGGCCCGGCCATGCTCTGCCCCCTGCCTGCACCCTGTGGCCCCTGTCTCCCCCCGACCCCCAGATTCACATGTTGAAACCCTGCCCCCTCCCTGATGCCGAGGTACGTGGACGTGGGGCCTCCCAAATGCGATTCATGCCCTTATAAAGGTCCCCGGAAAGCCGGCTTCCTCTCTCTGCTGTCGGCCCTGGGAGAAGGCGGCAGCCTGAAACCCGGAGGAGGCCCCAGCACCCTGACCAGGACGGAGGAGGACGTCCGCGTGTGTCTGTCCCAAAAGCCGCTCAGCCTGAGGGGTCGGTTGTGGCGGCTGAGCAGACAAGACGGGGTGCAGACGCGGTTGCTTCCTACCTGCTCTTCCTTCACGAACATCGCTGAACGCTTGTGTTTTATGCACTCTTCTCAATGTGCGTTACACTTTACGATTTTTCAGAAGTTAGAAGAAAGGGGGTGCATAGCAGTTTGGCTTACCTGAGCAAGAGTGTGGTTGGTGGCAGTGACCCCCGGTCTCAGTCCGGTTCTGCGGGCGCTGAGGCCTCTGCTGTTACGGCAGGTCCTGTGTAGATGGTGGGTCTGCTGTGTGTATGCGCCTGTGTGCACAAGCATGCCTGCGTATGTGTGCACAGGTGTGTGTATGTGTGCCTGTGTGCACAAGCGTGCCTGCGTGTGTGTGCACAGCTGTGTGTGTGTTGATGTGCGCATGCGGTGGTCCTTGGCTCCTTCCGTGGCTGGAGGCTTTCTGAGAGACGGGCTATGTTCCTCAGCGTCCCCCCCAGCAGACACCTGCTCATCTCCTTCCTGGTGGGGGGAGGGGTCTGCTGCTCCCGCCTCTCCTCTTCCCACTCTGTTCCTCTGGGTGACCATGGAGGCTGACGGCCTTTCTGACTTTCCAGAGTCTTGTAGAACAGGGACGGATGTCCTCTTCTTCCCTTAGCTGTCCTTCTAGCCCTTGGCTGGCATCTGCTATTGTGCTGATAGCTTGTGAGTCAGCAGTGGGCAAAGGGCTGGGGCCACAAGGCAGACAGACACCTGGTCCCTGCCCTCAAGGGACTCTTGTCCAGAGGGGGACAGACTGGAAGGGCAGACGATGGAGGTGTGGGGTTAGTGTACAGATCGTGAACAGCAAGGCTATGTGAACACGAAGAGAGCCCAGAGTGAGACATCGAGCCAGGCTTCGTGAACCCCAAGAGATGATCGGCACTGGGTTTTACCTCTTTGAGCCTTAGTTTCCTCATCTGCAAAATGAGAAGGTTTTTTGGTCATTAAATGAGACTCAGCAGGTAAAAGGCCAGTTAGATCACAAGCACTTAAGAAATACTAGTTATTTTATATTACGTATATTAAACATTATTCAACATATTATATTGTTATTTATATTATTTTGAATTCTTCTTCTTATTGGAACAGATCCCTAAAATGTAATGTGTCAGGACAGAGAAATGTGCAAAGAACCTCCGCTCATCCTCATGAAGAGAAGCCTCATGAGAGACCTCGTTGAAGAGGAGCGATGTGTGACAGCCGAGCAGGAACTGGTCAACAAACAGACCAGTGTCTTTCCCTGCACGGGGGGGCATCAGGGGAGTGGGGGCATGGCTTACCTGGGGCCAGCAACCTACCGATGGTTAAATCTAGAAGTATAGAAAAGGAAGTATAAAAGGTAGCTATGGACCAAACCAGGGGTGTCTAAGGATTTAGAATTTGAGGCTGATGTGACTTCCTGACGGCACGCAGGGCTGGTAACTGGTTCTGGAAACGACACGAAAATGGAAGGAGCTCCATTTGTCATGGGCATGTGTCAGTCATGTCCTCCAGAGAAACAGAACCGATGGGTTGTAGATATAAACGGAAAGAAACGTGTCTTAAGGGATTTGCTCCCACAATGATGGAGTCTGACAAGTCCAAAATCTGCAGGGTAGGCTAGCCGATCGGAGACCCGGGGAGAAGGTGGTGTTGCAGTTCTAGTCCACAGACCTGCTGTTGTAGAATTCCATCCTGCTCAGGGGAAAGTCTGTCTTCTGTTCTATTCAGGCCTTCAACTGGTTGGATGGGGTCCATCCAAATTAAGGAGGGCAATCTGCTTTACAAAAAGTTCATTGATGTAAATGCTGGTCTCATCCAAAAACCCTCACAGAAGCATCCGGAATAATGTCTGACCAAATACCTGGGCACTGTGGCCCAGCCAAGTTGACACATACAGTTGACCATCACAATGTGTTACTTGCAGACTAAAGCACTTAATTGTTAGTGTTCAACTTCCCAACCCTCGGCCATGGTGAACCTCCAAGTTTTGACTGAGACATCAGCACGGTGAAGCAGAGGAATCTCAGTGAATCTGGGGTCCTAAGTGAGGCTAGTCCTCCCTCAAGCCCACACTGGACCTGTATCACGAGCAAGAAATAGACCCTCGCTGTTTAACTCAACGGGACTTTGGGATTGTTTAATACTGCAACCAACCTGGCCTGTCCTAACCAACGATGTAGGACTGAAATTTGGCAGTGGCCATGTGGATGGAGAGGAAGAACAGATCTGGAGTAAATTAAGGGCTCAAATCAACCAAGGACAAGGGAACAGGAAGGAGTCTGCCATGATTCATGGGTGGGACTTGGGGAAACCCATGGAAGTTGCCACCATTTTCAGAGCCTGGGAGCTGGGGAGGCAAGTGTTTGGGCAAAAGATGAGAACTCAGTTGGACCTTGTCAAGGATGAGGTAGTCATGGGCCTCTGGGGGACAATGGGGTGGCAGGCACAGAAGCATTTTCTCCATCCGTTCACCAGTGCCTTTCCTTTTCAATTCTAGGTCTCAACAACATAAACAAAACTCTTGAGCAAGCTTAGGTCCTTGAAAAGGACTCTGTATAAAATAAAACCCCAGAAAGGGAGAAAAATTGCCTCGTGTCATCATGGGAAGGGTTTTCAAGGTTCAGTGTTGAAGCCCTCCTTATCTGGTCTCCTCCAAAATCTTGTCCTCTAAGGTCCTATATCTTGAAGTTGTGCCTGTGTTAAAATTGTTTTAGTCACCCCCCTCAAATAGTACCATATAATGACCAGTAGAGAAACGTTACACATAATGTGTCGATAATGTTTTTAAATATAACAGGCAGAAGCCATGTTAAGAAGCAGTAGGATGTCTCTTCTACGTCAAACTCACTTGAGCTTAAAACTGGGAGAAGGTGCATGTACTATACCCCCATCTCTGTGTGGAGTGTAGTGGGGGGGGGGACTCAGTTGGCTGGAATATGTTGGGGAAACGCTCATAAACGAAGATGCTTGGATCTTTGGATACTTGGACACGCATTGTGGCCTGTTGGTTTAATTTTACCCATTAACTGCAGACTGCACCCCAAACTCTCAGTCCTTTTGCACAGGCATGTCTCGATCCATTTGGGCGGCTGTAACAAGAATCGTAGACCTACTCACAACAGACATTTATCTCTCACAGTCTGGGGGCTGGACGTCCTGGATCGGGGCGACAGCACAGGCGGACCCCCGTCCGAGTTGTAGGCTGTCACCTGCTCATTGTGTCCTCTTGTGGCTGACAGCAGAGAGAGGAAGCCAGCTCTCTTGCGATGCTCAGAAGGGCGCTAGTCCCATTCGAGACGCTTCACCCCTATGGCCTTATCTACCCCAGTTATCTCCCAGAGGCCTCACCTTTCGATACTATTACCCTGGAGGGAGGGTTTCAACACAGGAATTCTGGGTGGGCACGAGCACACCGTCCGTTACCCATATGTTTTCTTGGTCTAAGAATAACGAGATGGGGGTGTGACAGCCTTAACACCAATCTGCCACCACGATGAGAAAAGCAGCTTGGTGTCCATGCCAACGTTAGCGAGGACCACCCTGTGGCTTTGGCACATCGAAGAATCGGAACACGAGCGCTACGATCTGCTCGAGGCCGGATCAGAGTCGGGCGTCTGGCCTCTGTCTTCCGCACCGAGCCTCAGTGCCCTTTTTGGGAATTCCAGCTCGTCCTCATTATAATCCATTGCAAACTTGAGCCTGCCAGACCCCCACATTCCAAGCCCTTGGGGAAGACGCCGTAGCTGGGGCTTCTGGGTCCACTGCAGTTCAGGGTCGTGTCATTGACGACAGCAGCTCTAGAGAAAGGTGTTCAGCAAGAACAGAATGTTTTCTCTCCTTGAGTCTAAGTTTTTTGGTGTGTCTGAAGACTAGGTGCAGACCCAAGTGTGACGAGAACCCGGAAGGTGAAGGGACTTCCCGTGAGCACTTCCTCTGTCACGAACGGATGTTTGACCTGTGTTGTGGATGAGGTAGTGATACCTCAGGAGAAAATTGAAGCCGAGTGTTGATGCCCGAGCCCTTTCTTTCAGGGGCAGGGGGTGGTTTGGGAACTTGTTTGCTTAAGGTCAGATTGGCAGAGGGCAGAGACATGAAGGTCACGTCCAGTGAGATGCTTTGGGGGACAACTGAGACCAGGAAGCCAAAGTGAAGGTCACATCCACAAAGTACCAGCAGCCCCGCCGAAGTTAGGGAGACGCACCCAGATGTTTCACACCGGGCAAAGACGGACAGGGCCTGGAGTGAGCGGATTAGGAACGGAGGAGGGGCTTCAGATGCTCCTGTGACAGCTCTGAGGACCCCAGGCCCAACCCGCTGGGCGGGTGGTGCAAGATCTGGCTGCTGCTGGGCCCCTGGGGTCCTCGGACTGGCAGCGGGGACCTGGCCCAGGAAGAGCCTGAGCCGCGTGGGGGACGGGTCTGTTCCGCTAGACTTTCCGAAGAGATCAGAGAGCCCTCCAGCACCAGCTTGCTTGCCCAGCACGGACGCAGCCTGGCGCCCCGGCAATGACTCGTGAATGCGCTGAATTGTGGACTCTCGCAGCCAAGGGAGGGAAGGGGCATAACACTGGTGCTGCCTGCTGCTTGTGGGGGAGAAAACAGGGGCGTGCGAGCAGTATTTGTGGGGTTCGTTGTGCTGAGACAGCAGTTGCAGCAAAGAGAACCATTTCCAGTGGCCCCAGGGTCTTAGCCTCAGACCCCTCGCTCGCCCCAAACTCTTTTCCTGGTGCCGTGAGTCTCTCCAGACTTTAGTGGGGCCTTTCTCTTTCTTTCCAACTTTTCTTTCCCTCTCTCTCTCTCTCTCTCTCTTTTTTTTTTCTGATTCTTTTGGGATTTGGGAGTTCATAATGTTCCTCTGCGGCTCACCCATCATCTCGGGTGTTTATCATTCGGGTCTACCAGCGCCCAGGGAATGTGCAAGCCTAGACCAGCTTGTTTTTCTGCGTGGCCTGTTGGATTGGCCAGAGGGGGGAATAGGGTCTTCCTCCCTCTCCCCTCGTCCCTCTTTCCCCAGGCTAAAGATGATAAGGTTAAAAAAAATGGAAAGAGAAAACTAAAATTAGGCACGTGTGGCCAATGGTTCTGCTGCGAGCGATGGAAAACTACACCATGCCCACATTTCTGTTTTTCCCAGGATCTGAAGAACGGCCTTGGCTATTTGGGTAGCTGGCTATTCCTGGGCACATTTCAGAAATAACTCATGTTTATTTATTATTGGGTATTTATAACAGAGCAGGTTTCCAAGAACCCCACAAAGAAGCGTGGGTCCCAACAGTGGCTGGGGTGGGGGGGAGGGGGTAGGGAGGGTTGCCATCCATGCTCCAACCACCGCCGCCTCTCGCCTCTGCCTCTCGGAAGCATTCCTGCCTGCTGAGGCCACAGCCCCGGGCAGGGGTGAGGGGGGGCTGACCGAGCTTTGTTTCTCTGTTTCTCTGCTGAGGCTTTCCTGGAAGGACGTCAGAGCCTAAATCGGATTACTTCTAACATTTGATGGAGTATGCACACACATACACCTGCGCTCTGGGCTCAGGCGGAGATTGGAGGTGACATTGCAGGAGGCACAAAAGGAGGGTAGATTCCTGAACAGTCATCCACAGACCTGAGCCACCAGGAATGCTGACAGCCCCCCGGCACTGACCTCAGCACCCCCTCCTGGCTCTGGGAGGAACCCTCTGACCCCCAGGTCTTAGGACAATTATTTTTAGCCAGGAAATCCATCCTGTGGCATTCCCAGGGTGCCCTGAAGGGAGCCAGGATTTCAGGGAGGCCTCCTTTGACCTCACTGAGATTCCATCTCGACCTCGGCCTGAGCAATTAGAGATTGGAGAGGATGGAACCTCGGAATCCATTAGTCCAAGGTCTTTGTTCGGTAAATGGACCTGGAGAGGCTGAATGTCTTGTTCAAGGTCAAACAGCTGCTAATCTGCCCTCCTGGCTCTCCCACCCCACCCTTCCTCCTGCCCTTTGTCTGTTATGGAAGTTCCCAGGCAATTAGTTCTCCGGATCCCCTGCATTCTGACAAATTATTGAGGATTCCCAAGAGCTTTGGTTTATGTGTCTCCTATCTATCGATACATCCCGGGTTAAAAATTAGAGCTGAGAAGTTTTAAAAAATAGGACTTATTCACTCAAAATTGGTTAATAAACTCACTGCATGTTAACTTACAACATTTTATGACTAATCGCTATGTTTCCCAAAACAAAAGAATTTAGTGACAAGAGTGGCGTTAGTCTACATTTTGCCAATAGTTTTAATGTCTAGTTTAATAGAAGACAGTGGGATTGTGGTATCTACTTCTGCATTCAATCCCCGCCGTGAGGGAACGAGGATGAAAAGTGCAACTTCATGTCTTCCGATTATCATGAAAACATCTGGGACACCCCTTGGGGTCCCTATACCACACTTTGAGAACCACCCATCTGTAACGTATCTGTATTTGCCTCCTCTAGAACTCTCTTTTTTACTGGCGCTCATCCAGTCAGTCATCCAAAGAGTAGTCATGGTAGAACTACCAGGTACCAAGGTGGGAATTTAAACACAAATACATCATATGTGAACCTCAGTCCAAAAACTCGGTTACAAGAGAAACAGAGCCAACTTTATTTTAACATAGGATCTGGTTTCATTCCCACCGTCTGCCAGGTTGCCGGGAAACAATCTGAACCCTTCTTGGGCTCCCAAAGATGATGGCGTGTTCTCGGGGTCTTGGATAGTGCAGAAGCTTGGGGGGACGGTCCTGTGGCCCTTGAGGCTCACTCTACACGGGGGCAGTTGGGGGAGGCACCGTCCGGTCCCACGACCACTTCCGTCCTATGCTTTCATGTCAGGCTGGAGGCAGGGGGCTTCTGGCCCGTTTCCACCTGCCTCTCTCCCCCAGGGGAGCCAAGAATGTGGGTGCAGCTCCCCCATCACCTCCCGCCCCGGAAACCACGGATCCTCTCTCTCATTCCTTCTCTCTGCCCCTGGCTCCCTCCTTCCCAGGCCAGATGAATCTCTTGTTGGGGGAAATCTTTGCAGCCACGTTTCTTCACAACGGTCTCCCATCCTCCCCACAAAAGTCAGCACGATGTACAGGCTATTTCTGATTTCCACCCTGCCTCGCGCCTCTCCCTGGGGATTAAATGAGTTAATAATAAACGTGCCCGGCACACACTGCGGACCCAATAAATGTTGCTATTAATATTCTTTAAAAACTTGTTTCCAGCTTTAGCGAGATGCAACTGACGTGTAACCTTGTGGAAATTTAAGGGGTACCAGGTCTTGATTCGATGCACTTAGGTAACTACCCGTCTTGCCACTTTTGCTCTGGGATACCAAGGTACAAAGTTTGAATAAGAAAAGGGAAAAATTCAGGAAGGAAACCGTTCAGAGTTCACATGGGCATGTGTCCCGTGACAATGACACGTGGTCCCCTCTTCACTGGTGGTCTGTCGATGCAAAGTGGAAGGCTGAGAAGCGCCCCCAGACCCCCCCCCCTCCTCCGCAGCCACGTTTTTCCTTGGATCAGGCCACATGTTTACTTGCAGAGAAGTCTGCTCCTGGGTGTCCCGGTGGTGGGGTCATTGTCATGGAATGTGAGCATCAGCAGGGGCTTTGGAAGCTTCTGCAGTCCCTGGGTCCCCAGCATCACCCTGCCGAGGCCCCTTCAGGGATGCGCACGTCTACAGAGACATCCCCTTCCTCTTCAGCACCTCCGCCCTCCTTCAGGTAACCATCTGCCGCTCAGGAGTCTTTGCAGCATTAGCTGTGAGCTCAGAGCCTTCTGGAAAGCACCCCCTGGCAGTCTGATGGGAGCTGTGGGCCAGTCCAGGCCATTTCGGGGGCAGGCAGAGCATGGCAGGTCCATTCTGTAGGCGGTCAGCAGCTATTCCTGGAGTGACAGGTGTGCGTGGGCAGAGCAGTGGGTCTGTGTGCAGACTGACCGTGTCCTCTGTGGGATGACGGTGGAGTCGCTGTGGCCTCTCCCAGCAGAACCGGAGTTCTTTTTATTTATTTATTTTAATTTTTTAATGTTTATTTTTGAGAGACAGACAGAGCAAGGGGCGGGGCGGGGGGCAGGCAGAGAGAGAGGGAGACACAGAATCCGAAGCAGGCTCCAGGCTCTGAGCCGTCAGCACAGAGCCCGACGCGGGGCTCGAACTCACGGACCGTGAGATCGTGACCTGAGCCGAAGTCAAGACGTTTCACCGACTGAGCCACCCGGGCGCCCCTCAGAGCTGGGGTTTGGACTCAGCTCTGTCTTCACCGAGACTCATGCTGGTCCTTGTTCATGTGCCCATCCTGATGGCGCTGCTAAGGCACTTCACTACTAGTCGTGCGTGCATGTGTGTGTGTGTGTGAGTGTGTGTGTGTGACAGGCGTGTCCACAGCCACACGGCGGAGAAAAAAGGTGCAGCTGTAAATCCCTCCATGGAGCCTTAGAGGGAAGTCTGGAAGAAACTTGGCTGATGGACAATGAAGATAGTTTTTAAGTGGAAGAGGCCCTTTGCGTTTTTCTCCGGCTGCGATGGTCGTGGCTGGGTGAGCGTCCAGCCTGGCGAGAGCTGCTGTCGAACTCCCTTGCGATGCCAGGCTGTGGGGGTCTGGTCCCGACCGGCCCCTATGGCTGGACGCCAGGCTCCTGTGTGACTGGACAGCCTTACCCTCATGGCCCCCAGAGCGGAAACTGGAATTGAGCTGGGTTCCTTCCAGCCGCAACCCACCCCCCCCCTCACCGCCCAAGGTATGAGCAGAAAAACGGAATTAGGACTGAGCCCACGGCCCCCAGCCCCCGGCTTCCTGCACAAGCTAACTGAGCTGTGGGGGCTCCGGTCAAGATACACACTAGATTGCCGCTCAGGAAGAAGCCCGCACCGTCTGGCTGGCAGACTCGTGCGAGGTGAATCAGAGGTGACTCACGTGCCTTCGGAGGAGGAAATGACTTATCAGATTGACCTTCCTCGCCGGGCACCCATCAGTCACTTGCAGAAAACAAAAGAGAGCAAGAGAGCAGACAGTTTGCAAGCTCCTGGTTGCAAGCTTCCTTTTTTCCCCCCGGATTTGATGGGACTGTCGCGGCTGGCAAGGCTCCTGGGGACGTGGGGGTGTTTTTTGGCCAAGTCAGGCCCGATCTCTGAGGTGGAGAAGTTCCCTGCAGACAAAGGCTATTTTTCTCCATGCACTTTTCATGGTCCCTCTTGTGTAGCACAACCTGGGTTCTTCTCCTGGGGCTTAGCGCAAGGCTGGAGCCCCTGGGGCATCACACAGCAACCCTTTAGAGACCTTCCTTTAGAGGCATCTGTGGTTTAGAACCCAGATTCCATCCTGTGCCCAGGACTCTGGTTACTGCAGTTACAGCCGTCCTCGACAGGGGACTCTGGGAAGGCACGGGACTTTCTGTCTAAAGTGCTTTGGGCGGTGGGCAGTCCGCCCTGCCCACCACTACGGTGTGGCGGTATCTCAAGGCATGTGTGACTTCACGTGCCGATCATTTTATTTCCACATCTCATAAAGGTGCTTCGAGTCCTAGAGAGTTAGACATGGAGGGGAATTCAGATCATCTAAACCCTTAACCTGCCGGTAGAGGACACTAGGGCTCGATGTCTGCGACATGGCGAAGGTCAGGGAGCAGATTTACGGAAGAACCTCTCTGTTTGGTCCACGGGGTGTTTGGTGATCTTCCCAAGGCTAGTTAATACAACTACTGAGTAATAATAATAATGATGATAATAATAATAATAATAATAGTAAGTTGCTTCTGTCACTCCGGAGATTACGCCTTAGGTTTAGGACGCAGATCTCCGTGTCCGTCCCTGTGAAGTCAGGTGTGACTGTAGCCCACGTTTCCTGAGGCAGGGAGCTGCTGGCCGAGACGAGCCAGTCATGTTTTGGGGTGTGATTTCTCTCTGTAGCCTAGAATCCAGATTTTCTCCCTCCTCTGTTCTTAGTCAACACAGGACTCCGTCTCCATAAGATCTGGGGACTGTTTCACTACAACGAGACTGTCATCATTTCATTTCACGGCCCCCATGGGTAACACACACGGCTGTAATTGATGTGGTTCAGAGACCCGCGTCGAAGCAGTAAAAATGGATCCCTTATGACGCTCCAGCGTCTGGCTTTCATGGGAGCGGGAAATCGCTAGCAGATGACGGTAGTGTTCCCAGAGCTAGCGTCTCGGGCCGTCCAACAAAACCCGTTCCTCCTGGCAGCTCGTCCCTCCCACATGTGCTCTGCAGACGCGGGTTATTTGCAGGACGCCCGGAGCGAGGCGATGCTAAATGTATAGCAGCAGGGGCTGCGTGTGTGACGGCTGAGGTCATGGCTTATTCATTTCAAGCTGTAGAGACATTTGGTTTAAAAAACCCCAGCGACTGCCCCGGGATTGGCTTTCAGAGTTCTTTTCCTGTCCAAAGCCAGTGGGATCAGCACTTACATCACTGGCCCCACTTAACCCTTTGGGGCCGGAGAGGGTCTGCTTCCTCTAAGTCATTCCGGGCAATTTTGCCTTTTGGAGGAAGATGGCGTGAGTCCCTGTGATTTACCATGAACTCGCTAAAAATGTGTGCGATGTGTGTGCACTCAAACCAGAGGCACAAAACTAAGAAACGATACAAGACTCAGAAACACACATCTCGGGGCTTTGCAAGAGGCCTTCAGATGCGTCCATTTCTGGAACCAGGCTCCTCACTTGTAGTATCAAAGTGGCTGGGGGCACAGGGACCAGAGTATTTCCCAATCCCTCTCCAGCTTCTATTATGCGAGGCCACGGACACACTCAACCACGTACTCCAAGTCTGTGTTTAATCTGTGAGCCACTTCTCCCACAACGGATGTTCCCTTGAGGTCAGGGGGCACATCTGGGTGCACATGGCTATTTTTCTAGGTCTTCCTGCCCCTCTGGGTTCACTACTCTTGAACCGAACAGGTTAGATGAGAGGCAAGGAGGAGGTGAGGAGTGTCCCCACCTCCCACACTGTGTCAGAGGCGTGCACTGGGGAAGCGACGGCAAAATGGGATGAGAGCGCGGGGAGGAAACGAGGAGGGGCAGGGACTCGCCTCTCTTTGCACAAAGTCGTCCAGGTTAATGGCAAACCCGAGGGATGGTGTGATAAGGAACCACCACTGTTCCCAAAGGGTGGCTCTTTCCAGGCACACAAAGGGGTCATCACTGTCACTGAGCCTCCTTGGAACACGTGCAATAACACAATCGAAGATAAACCGCAAATCAGCACCCTAGTTAACAAATGACAGTGTAGCGAAACTCTGCTCTCCCAGAGAAAGAAGATTGGAAGGGGGGGAAGGGTTACCATGCATGCAAATGTGCGTGATTTGTATTTTCTTCTGCTTCTTCACTTGTATTTTCTAAAGTTTCAACCGCAAATACAGACCACTTATTTCCAGAATGAGAAAAAACATTGTGTTTATTTTTGTAAAGTTTATTTATTTTGAGAGGGGGTGGGGAGGATCGGTGAGAGAGAGAGAGAGAGAGAGAGAGAAAATCCTAATCAGGCTCTGTGATGTCAGCACGGAGCCCGACGTGGGGCTTGATCTCACAAACCATGGGATCATGACCTGAGCTGAAATCAAGAATCTCTCAGTCGCTTAACCTACTGAGCCACCCAGGTGCCCTCTTAATCCCATTTAATTGGTAATTTAGGGACAATGATAGGACCAGGGGAGGGAGTTTCTCAAAACGGGCTTCCCACAGCCCCCAGGGAGAACTGTGCTCAGTCTTCCTCCCTCTCAAGGGGATTTGGGGGATTGTGCACACTCCTCTTCCCAAAGCAAGACACTGAGCAACATGTAGACTGCCCTGACGCCCAGGCCGGGTGAGTCCTGTCCCCTCGCATCTCGCTCCCGTGTGACCGAAGACACCAGACTACCTTCCTCCTGTGCTGCCGACACATGGCGGGTCTGCTTGTCAGCCCGCCTCTCCAAGTCCTCAAGCAAGCCACTGAGAGGGCCGAATTTTGCCATTTCCCTCTTGAGTTCTTTCTCTTTTTTTCAATATTTGTTTTCCAGCTTTATGGAGATATGACGGACATATCATGTTGTATAAGTTTAAGGGGTACAAAGTAGAGATTTATATATATGGCAAAATACACACACATATATGTTGCAAAATGATTACCACGGTAAGATTAGTTAGCACATCCAAAAAATATGGAACGCTGCACGAATTTGGGCATCATCCGCGCTCAGCCGTCAGGCTAATCCTGTCTGGATTGTTCTGATTTTAGCACTCAAGTTACTTCTAATGGCCTTGCTTGGTGTTTCATACATATGAAACATTAAGAAGTAAGTGCCAAATGCAATCATTAAAAAAATGTCTTTTTATTTAATGTTTATTTATTTTGAGAGAGAGAGAGAGAGAAACAGAGCGTGAGCATGGGAGGGGCAGAGAGAGAGAGGGAGACACAGAATCCGAAGCAGGCTCCAGGTTCTGAGCTGTCAGCACAGAGCCTGACACGGGACTTGAACTCACGGACCGCGAGATCATGACCTGAGCTGAAGTCGGGCGCTCAACCGACTGAGCCCCCCAGGCGCCCCCAATGCAATCGTTTTTGAGTTGCACAGATAACACCCCACTGCCTACTGCTGAGAGCCCGTGAGACAAGGATCTGGGGGCATCCCAGGTGGAGTTTGGCAGTTACGACAGAGAAAGGGGCTGTCAGAGCATCAGGGGCGTGACCCTGTGAGCAGGCAAGACACACAGGGACAGGCCGCGAAGCCTTGTTTGTCACCGGTCACCTGTTTGCGTTTGCCTCCCACGTGGCCTGGAGGGGCTGGCGGAGAAGACAGACCTTGATGGAAAGCACAAGCACGGCCGCTCAGGCTGCAGTTTCCCGCCCTGGAGATCCGCATACATAACCAAGAGAACAGGAGCCGTCGAGGTACAGCAGGCGGGAACTAGGCCCTCCACCAGCACAGCCCCAGGGTCGGGTCAACACAAGCTCCCAGCCCTGCCGGCATCAGCCATCGGCGTTTGGAGGCTGGGAGTCCTGCACCAAAAGGCTCCAGCAGGAGTCTCGCCGCATTCCAGAAGACGCGTCTACATCGGCGGCCGTGTGCTTGCTCAGGCCACACGGGGCCACACGGGAGCTGGAGCCAGCCTCCCCTTTGCTGCCCGCCTGGCCCAGGCTCCTTATCTCCCACAGCTGTCAGGCCAGGGGACAGCACATGAAAGCAGGCGGCTCATCATTCCCAGGAAGCCTTTAGTTACGCCTGCCCCTGCCCCGCCAGCCCCACAGACCCCCAGCTTAGCACCTTTCATGCTGGGAGGCCTGCTCTCCCAGCCAGTGTGACCCGGAAGGGCCTCGTCCAGACGCAGCGCTCGAAAGTTCCCCATGGCTGGGCCTGGGAAGCTGCGTGGGGGCCTCTCGAGGGCCTTGCGTGAAATGCAGGCACAGGTGCCCACAGACCCTGGGGAGCTCGGCTGGCCGTCCCCCAAGGCTGCGGGTCAGAGAGCACATTCCAGGCCCAGCTCCCCTGTCACCCCCATGGCAGCTCGTCTCCTGGACCTCAAGCAGGCCACTGGAGGGTGGTGACTGTGCTATCATCCTCTAAAGTTATTTCTATTGGCTCGGTCCGGTACATATAGTACGTAAAGCATCTAGAAACAAAGGCAAAAGGCAAATGTGTTGGAACAGCACGAGAGCATCCTGCTGTCTGACACCCTGTGACATGAGGACTTTAGGACTCTGGATGGAGCTGCCAGATGTGGCCAGAGGAGAAAGCCTGAACCGCAGGGGGGCACTGAGGGGGCTAGAGGCACAGGGCTGTGGGGGTCCGGGCAGGGAGACTGGTGTCACTCCCTCCCGCAGCTCCCTGCGGATGCATAGACAGGATGGACAGAAGCTCCCTCCTTCCTCTGCTCTCCTGGCTCAGACCTTCACCTCTTTGTCACCCCGTTGCTTCCCCCCCTTCTTTGGTGGTGGAGGAGAAACGACTCACATGAGCTGGGAGGCCTGAGAAGGGAGGCAGTTAGGCAGGGGGCTGGGCCCCCAGGTCAGGAGAAGAATGTGTGAAATCAGGAAGCTGGGGGGAGCCGAGGCCTGGAGTCAGATCAGACTTGAAGTAAAATTCGGGACTCCTAGCAGAAGGGCCTGGGGCTGGCGGCCTCGGAGGGCACACAGGCTCCGTGCAGGCCGAAGGGTGCAGCCTGCGATCCCCAAAGTCGAGATCGGGAGGGCCCCCACAGAGGGTGGCTCCTGGGGGCTGGGGCCGGCCATGGGTTGAAAAAGAAGCCTTTCTCTGTCCATCCCCCAGGATTTCCTCTTTTTAATCCTTGGCCTCTTCAGTCCAGATGGCAGCACTGGGGCCATCACAGTCACATGCACAGAAAGAAGGTAGTGAGATGGGCCGATTCAGCCCCAAACTCGGCTCTGGCCATGTCTGAAACCCCTGGCACCAGCCTCACTGCTCGCGGAGCTGCTGAGAAAGATGCCTTTTAATTAGGCTGCTTTGGTCTCTGTGAGGGTAATTAGCGTCCCCGTATCAGGCGTGCCAGCCTGGAACCCAGAGTCCTCGTTACCCACCCCCTCCCCTCCCGCGCCCCCTGGAGTCAGCTGACCGCCTCCTCCCTCCTCCTTCTGCTGATTAGCTCCCCCCGAGCTGTCCTCCCGCTCGCCTCCTGGGTCACAGGCGAGCGTGGGGGGGCCGTCCTGACAGCCCAATAAACTGGCTTCAAAATAGCTTCGCTAAGCCCACTGGGGACACCAGGCCTCCCGCCTCCTGCACCCCCATTTCTCTGCCCCGTGGTCCCAGCTGTGCCGTGGTGATGCTGTCACTCAATGGCCTGGAGCTCAGGGCTATTTGGGGGCAGCTCCTGGCACAGGCCAGCCTCTCTCTAGGGCACCTCCCGAGGCCCCCCGGGTCCTCGCTCCCAGACCCACAGCTGCTGGGCGTCCCTCGGTTTTCTCAGGGAAAAGGGGCGCTGGCAGAGGGCAGGCCGGAATCTAGCAGAGGTGGTTCAAGGATTACGCGGCGATGGGCTCCTGGAGAGAGGACAGAGTTGCTAAGTTTTGGGTGGGCTGTCCCTGGAGTGGAGAAGGGGAACACCCGGGTTTGGCGACCACGGGGTCCTGGCCGTGAATTCCATGACAGAAGGGCTCTGGGCGCGGGAGTGAGGTGAGCCCTGGCCACACATTCAAAGAGGCGCTGGCTCTCAAGTGTGAGCAAGTCCCCCCTGCTTTCCCTCTCCCCTTGGGGGCAACCTCACCCTCCGGCGGGGCGCTAGAGCGAAAAGTACCAGGGTGAGAGGGCGGGTGCCTCCCCCAGACCGCATGTCTGCACCTGAGCTTTCCCATCTGCAAAACGGGTGCAGTAAAACCCTGGCCCATCCACCTTGCAGGGTTGCTGTAAACACACAACCTTTCGCTGCCGGGACACGCAAGCTTCCGGGAGTATAACCGGGAGCCTGCTGTCGTCCAGCCCAGCTCTGCATCTCCGAGACAAGGGTCACTCGCAGGAGAGAGAGGGTGACCGGGCTGCAGGCACTGGCCGGGAGCTCCCGCCTGGGGCCCTGGAAGAGAGGCCTCCTGCACAGGGACTGGACGGCTGCCAAACTTCCTCAAAGGACAATGGAAGATGCTGTTTTCTCTGATGGGGAAGCCGGAGGGGCGGGTGCCTGCAGGTCCCCCAAAGGGCAGGCAGGACGCCAGGAGCGGGCATCACGGTGCCCAGCCCTTCCCAGGGCCTGGGTGCGGGCCCCCCACCCCGGACGAGCTCTAGGAGCTGGTCGGTCCTGCGTCCCGGGGCCGCGGGGTGGAAGGAAATGACACCGGTTGGTCACTGCCACTAGTGTTAATGGGTCAATACCACATAAGCCATTCGTTGATTGCCTTCGGTACACCGTAAGAGGTTTTTACAAAGATGCTATCTGCGCCTTCTAGAAGATTCTAGGCTTCTTACGGGACATGCAGACCAGCATGACAGTGAAAGGCAGCGTGGTGGGCTGAGACCAGGGACCCGGGAGCTCACCCCCCGGGTTTGAGCCCTGACTTGACTACTTACTGGATGTACACCTCGGGCACGTTACTCCATGCCTCAGTTTCCCCTTTCAAGATGGGAGTGGAGATAATTACGGCCTCTCCTTCATTAAGCTGCTGAGAGGGTCAAATGAGTCACTGTCTGCAAAGCCTTTAGAACAGCATCTGCTATTACACACTCACAGTGCCCGTAACATAAACAACATGGAAGTGAAATAAAAACGTGGCCACACGGGAAGAGACGGCCCATGGGAAGAGAGATGGGATTTTCTGTTTTTCAGGTGAGGCCTGGCAGTCTTCCAGCACGGGGTTTGTTTTTTAAGCCTAGTTTCTGTTGCTTTGCTTCTGTTCGGGGTTTGTGGGACAGGCGCTCGGGAGGGAATGCTGTGCCCGCGTAGGAGACCCCACGAGCGGCTGAAGGCCGCGGCCTACCTTCTTGCAGAGCATTGTGCGACGTGCACATCACTTCTCTGACCCGTGCTCCCGAAATCAGTACGGCCGGGCGTCAGGAGACAAGCCTTAGCCGGGGTCACGGGGCGTGAGGTCATCTGCGATGGTGCGTGGGGCCACTTCATACAGATGTGGGGACTGAGTGAGAACGGGACAAGTAGGGCAGTTGTATAATGTCACATCCCTGTTGGGTAAGGCCCCCAGGGGCCCCCAGCCTGAGACCCCCAGCCTGAGAACAGAGGTGACAACATGGCTTTTCGCGGCTCCTGCCCAGGCTGGAGCTCGGGGTGGAAAATGTGCTTTCTGGGCGTCCACAGTCCTCAGACCAGCGGGTCCCTGTGGGCCACCCAGAGAGAGCCAGCCCTGTCATTAGTGGGTCCCCCCAAGGGCAGTAACGTGGGTTGGGAGCTTGTAGGCTCTGGGTGTCCTGGGGAGAGAGAGGGTCATAGGTTCCTCTAACTAGAGCTACCTGGGTACAGACCTCACCCTCACGGGCACAGCCTGACATCAAGCGGCAAGAGTCTGGAGGTCGAGTTGCCCAAGCATGCTGAGGCTGGCCAGGCATTCAGAGTCCAGAGCCTTCTAGGCAAAAATAACTCCTGAACCTTTTAAAAGTACGCAGCTGAGGGGGCACCTGGGTGGCTCAGTCGACTGAGCGTCTGACTTCGGCTCAGGTCATGTTCTCCTGGTTCGTGGGTTCCAGCCCCTCATCGGGCTCTGTGCTGACAGCTCGGAGCCTGGAGCCTGCTTGGGATTCTGGGTCACTGTCTCTTGCTGCCCCTCCCCACTCGCCTTCTGTCTCTCTTTCTCTCCCCAAAATACATAAACATTAAATTGGTCCCCAGACTTCAAATTAAAATAAATAATAAATAAATAGAAGCACACAGCTGCGTCACTGATCCCAGTGGCCACCGCTCACGAGCATTTACTACGTGCCAGTTGCTTTTCTGTGTGCTTTATCTTGAGCGGCTGGCTCAATCCTCCCTAAAACCCTAGGAGTGTTATCTCCATTGTATAGAAACAGACACAGAAAGGTCAAGTCGCTTTTTCAAGGACACACAGCTTATGAGCACTGGAGTTAGATTCAAACCCGGCCATTCTGGCTCCAGAATTCTTGCTCTCCACCACAACAGGAAGCAGCTCGAGTCCGCCCCCCCACCACCACCCCCCCGTGACACGCTCACGTTCTAAATACAGTACTGGAACCCAGATTCAAATCGCATCAGCCACGATCTTCGAAGACCTGTACACTCTCCCGGAGGGAGTCCCAGCCGTGGGGCCTGGGGGGCAGGTGATAACCAAGCCGCTAAGGTGTCGCATTCCGATTGGCTCCCGCAGGGTGTGTGAGTGATTGGAACCCTCGAGACAATTTCCGTGCCGCCGAACCTCCCCGGGTGTGTATTTCTCAAAATGACTGGGTTGGACCCATTACTCTAATCTAATAACGTCTCTGTTGGGAATAACCTCGCAGTCATCTGAAGCGCGTGAGCTCTGCCCGCAGCTCTGGGGCATCTGTGGGTCTGACGGGCTCCTCTCCTCCCCAGAGAAGGAGGGCGACGGGGCCAGGATGCGTTCTCGGTTTCTCGTACTGAATCAACCACGGAGGGGTCCCATGGTGGACACCTGCTCCTGGATCTGGGGCAGCAATTCCCTGCTACTTCTGGGGCTGCTCTCCCCGCTGAAGGGCCTCTGTGGCCCCTGTTTACCTTTCCTCCGACCCCGTTCCCCCCCCTTGCTGGGGCGTGGGGCGTGTCCTTGGGGACAGATCGTGAAACCAGAGCTGTGGCTGGCATTCTGGCATTCCCTCCATTGTCTGGAGAGCCTCCCCACAGAACAAACCTGCCTGGGATTTGCATTAAGCTCGGTGCCTCAGGAGGCCAGGGGGGCCAGCGGCAGCTGTTGCTAAGGCAACCCGTGGGGCCCAAATGAGTCACAGAAAAGAGCCCAGAGCCTTGGACTCCCCGGGGGTCAAGGAGTTGAGGGAGGGCCCGGGTCCAGTGTTCAGGAACAATTGTTCTAAATGTCAACTGCTGAGGATCCCCTGCTGGCTCTGGTCAGCCAGCTCCACTGACAGGTGCTCCTGAGGGTCTGCCCCGTGGGGCAGCAGGGGGGGGGGGTCTCCCCGGCCCTCCTGGCTGGCTGTTGGCAGTCCCTGCTCCCCTTTTCTCTTCCTTTGTTGAGTCTCTGACCCACCTTTCCCAGGTATGGGAACAACAGCATCAAAAGACTGAAACGTAAAACAAACATCGATGGAAACAAGGCCTGGGTGGGACAGATGGGGGTCAGACCCACCCTGAGCCTCAGCCAGCAACCCCTGCTCCGAAGGGCCTGTCTCAACATCTGACCCAGGCCAGTGACTCACCAGACACCACGGGGGAGGACCCACAGTAGTTTCCTTTCTGGGGAACCAGAGACGCCTTTTTCCTTTGAAGACCTGGAGAGACCGGGCCAAGCCCTTTCTCTGCTCCCTGGTCCCTCCACACCCCATCCTGTGCAGCTACACCTGGGGGCCGGCCTTTATGCTGGGCCCAGACAGGGCAATTTTCACACCCGGAAGACGGAGACCCTGCAGGTTGTGGGTACTAACGTACTTCCCTCACCTGAGCACAGGGAGACCTTTCCTCACTCCTGAGCTGGCCTCTGCGCCCTCCCCACCCCACCTGCAGGCTCACTTCTAATCCCTTGATGTTCCAACAGACTTTTTAGTTAGCTCTTTCTCAAACTATCCACATCAAAAGAATCACTCAGAGGCATGTGTCTCGAATTCAGATTCCTGAACCTCCCCCCGCCCCACTACCACCCCCAGAGACCTGCAGAATCAAATACTCTGGGAAGGCTGCCTGGGCATCTGTCTTGGACGAATTGCCCCAAATGATGCTCGTGTTTGGGCAAGGCTGGGGAATCTCGGCCAAGTCACGTGCTTCCCTGCCAGGACTTCCCAGCCCCTCAAGTTTGTCTCGGGGGCACAGTTGAGGCTGCTAGGAGGAACTGATCCCTGGAGGTGGGCCGGCCAGTTGCACACACTGCCCACCCCCACCCCCCCCAGGGAGGCACGGCAGATGGTGCCGGTGAGCATGGCCCGGGCCCACTGCCGGCTTCACACTGGCCCCATTGGCTCTGTCTGTTCCCTTCTCCACTGCCGTCATTCCCAGCGTCATCTGGGTGCCCCTGGCCTGCCGTGGTGTGGGTGGCACATTGTTGCCTATTGGTTTGCAAGCAGCTTGAGCCCCGTAAGAAATGGTGGGAGCCCCGCAGTGCCTACCGGGTATCTCCCGTCTCCTGGCTACAGGAGGTGATACACCTCTGACATAAGCTGCCACGACCATGTGCATCCACCCTGTGACGCTCTAACATGCCATCCTGCTGTTGCATTGTGGAAACACCAGGTACGGTGGTGACAGCAGGGCGGGAGCTCAGTAGCTCTGGGTGGCAGTTCTGGCTGCCACCGGCTGCTGTTGGGATCTCAGAGCATTCAGTGTCCTTATATGTAAGACATGGTTAATAATGGGGGTCATCGCAGGGTCCAGCCAGGCTGATTGGTTAAACCTCTCTCACTTCTCCTTCTTTCTGGTCCTATTAAAACACTTCTGGAAGTACCTGGGTGGCTGAGTCGGTTAAGCATCTGACTCTTGATTTTGGTTCAGATCATGATCTCATGGTTGGTGAGATTGAGCTCCATGAAGACCACTTGGGATTCTCTCTCTCCCTCTCTCTGTTCCTGCCCCATGCCTGCACATGTATACACACACTCTCTCTCAAAATAAGTAAGCATTAAAACTTTTTTTCCGAAAAAAGTCAATATATAAAAATCAATTGTATTTCTGTATATTAGCATTAAATAATTGGAATATGATATTTAAAAACACCAATGTCATTTACAACATTGTTTAAAAACATTAAACACTTAGAAATGAATTTAATGAAAGCTATGAAAAAATTCAACATTCAAAACACTAAACATTGCTGAGAGAAATGAAAGAAGACACAGAGAAATAGAAAGGTATCCTATGTTCATGGATTGAAAGATTCACTATGAACATGTCAATTTTCCCCAAATTTATGTATAGCTTCGGTACAATCCTAATCATAATCCCAATAGGCCTACTAAAATTTATTTGGAAACCTAAAATCCCAGAAATAGCCAAAATGACTTAGAGAAAGAAGAAAAAGTTGGGGGGCTTATGCTGCCTGATATCAAGATTTACTGCAAAGCTCTGGTTATTAAAGCTGTGTGGTCTGACATGGGAAGAGACACATAGATTGATGGAGCAGAGCAGAGAGTTCAGAGGTAGACCACACTTATAGGGACATTGGTCACTGACAAAGTCACCGAAGCAATCCACTTCAGGGAAAGGATGGTCTTTTTGACAAATGGTGCTGGTAGAACTGGAAAACCATGGGAGAAAAATGAACGTGACCATTTACCTCACCATACACAAAATATTAATTCGAGATGGATTATTAAACAAAAATATTAAAGCAAAAGCTCTAAAACTTTTAATGGAAAATGAAGGATACTAGCTGTCTGATCTATGGGTAGGCAGAGATGTCTTTGCTAAACAAGCCTCAGACTGGAAGAGAACATTTACAAAGCAGATTATTTAACAAAGGACTGTAGTGAGAGTACATAAAGGATCCCTACAACTTGATTAAAACTCAATTTAAAAATGGGCAAAAGACTTGCCAAACTCTTCATGAAGGGATATATTCAACCGGGCAATAAATACACGCAAAGGTGTTCAACATGAGTACTCATTACGGTGTTTATTTCATGAAATTCAATGGATTAAATTGATTAATTTCATGAAGTTAAAACCGTGATGAGATACCACTTTGCCCCCTGGAATGGCTAAAATTAGGAAGATCTACAGCTTCAAGCGTTGGCAAGAATGTGGATCTCTTACTCTCATACATTGCAGCGAGGGTATAACATGGCGTGTGGCCACTTTGGAAAAAGGTTGGGCTCTTTCTTACACAGTTAAACAGATACACTATCACTGAGAAATCCCACTCCTAGATACTCCGCGAAGGGAAATGAAAACGTACCATCTATAACAATACATGTCCGAGAACGTTCAGAGCAGTTAAAAACTGGAAGCGATGCAAATGCGTGCCAGAAAGAGAATGGAGACACAGAGTTTGGAATATCTGTATAACTGATTTCTACACAAGAAAAAAGGGTAAACTCATGATACATGCAATGATATGGATGACCTTTATAGACATCATGCTCCACAAAGAAGCCAGATACAAGAAGTACATGTACTTGTGTGGGATTCCATTTATATCATGTTCCAGGGCAGATGGAGAATCCATAGTGATGAAATCCGACCCGTGATTGCCTCTGGGTGAGGGCTTGATCAGGAAGGGCCACCAGGAGCTCTCTGGAGTGATAGAAAGGTTCTACATGTCTTGGTAGGGGTGTGGCTTACGTGGGGATATGCATTTGTCAAAACTCACTGAATTGTACACTTACGACTTGTTCATTTCATTGTATGTAAATTTCACTCTAAAAAAAAAAAACCCTACAAACAGGTATTGACCGTTTGTGTCTTTCGATGGTATGGGTTAGTAATTCTGAGACTACTTTGTTTACTACAGGCTTGAGCAATCAAGAAAAATATGTTAGTGATCGTGGGGGCCAAGTTTCTCAGTTGGGGAAGTAAGTCAAAAATACGGAAAGAGGGCAAAGTAGCTTTGTGGTATTGGATTGGAGGCATCAGTGTGAACTCAGTTTTCAACATCTTTCTATTTTTATATAGACATAGGCTATGGATATTGTTGTAGATGCAGAGATAAATATAGATACAGAGGGGTGTGTGTGTGTGCATTCCTAGCTTCTTGAACTATTCTGCAACTTTTCTGTAAAGTTGAAATTATATCAAAATGAAGAGTGACAAAATACAGACACCTTTTGGAAAGCCACCTTAAGTTCCTTGCTGACATCTAAAGCCAAGTTAATGTACAAAACGCCTTGAGAAAGAGCCCCATCTCCCAGTCTCACTTCTTTCATTGAGGAACTTGCAGGCACACATGGAGGTCACCTCTGGCCACTCCTCCCTCACCTGTAGGAGACTTCCGTTCCAGACTCCAAGGAAACAGGCTCCTGGTGTCTCCCTCTGCCCTCTTGCCATCCGATCGGGCCTCCAGGGCGTCGCCGAGCCTCCCTGCACCCTAAGCTGGTGGGTGAAAGGAATCTTCTGCTTTCCTTTCATTTTTGTTTTTGGCTCATGTCAGCAGCAGTGGGGTCTTCGGGTTTGTTTGAGACTGAGACTTCTAACCCAGAGGAGGTGGCTTTATTCTAGGGAACTGCCGGTGCCTGCTGATGCCCCCGGGTCTGGCACTCACGCCCTCTCCGCGGACACAGCTTCTTAGCCTCCAGAGCACCAGCTCTGAACGTTTCTGCAAGTCCTGGGAGGCCACAGTGGTGGAGCCGTTCCCATGCGAGCTGGGTTCATGCAGAAATCCCACCCGAGTTAGAGAATCTTTTCAATTGTGGGTGCTGTGAACTGTAGGTGAGGGCCCCCCCGGCGCTGGAGGAGTGACAGAATCACAGAGGCCACTTAATGCCCGGGACTGAGTGGTCTGGGCCTTGAGAATGTTTGGTTTCCTACAATTTGAGCTGAGTATTGCATCTCGCATATTTTGCATTGCTTAGGCTGGCTTGCTTGGTTCATACACACACCCATCATCTCCATGGAAATGCTGAGGAGCAAAGTCTATGTGTGTGTGTGTGCACATGTGCGCATGTATGAGTGTGTGCTGTGTGTGTCAGAGAGACCAAGAAAAGAACAGAGGGAGAAGAGACCATAGGCGAGATAGTCGGGGTGAGGTGGTGACAGAGGCTGAGAGGCAGCCGTGTAGACAGGAGGGGTGTGTGCACGTGTGGGTAGGGGACCTTCGTGTCTTTGCGAGAGGTGGGGGAACATAGGTGAGCCCCGCCTGGGAGAGGGGCCTATGGCCCAAGGGTAAGGAGGCCTCTCCTTGCACACATGCATGTGCACACGTGTGAGGGTGCACAGTGGAAGGCTTCCGTGAGTGTGTGCGTGCCTGAGAGTGTTGGGGTGCTCTTCTGAGTGCGTGTGTGGGGTTGTGAGTGAGCACGTCAGAGCATGCCTGGGAATATATGTGTGCATGTATGTACGAGCATGTGAGCATGTGCCTATGTGAGTGTGTGCATGTGGATGTGTGTGTGAGCATGCCAGCACATGCCTGTGAGTGTGTGCGTGTGTATGTGATTGTGTATGTGTTGATGTGCATGTGTGAATATGTGAGTGTGCGTGTGAATATGTGAGTGTGCACGCGTGAGCAGGGCGCATGTGCTTGTGGGTATGTGTGCTTGTGTGTGTGTTCACGGGTGAATGTGTGCATGTTTGTGTGTATGTGTGCATGTTAATGTATGAGTACGTGTGTGTTCATGCACAAGTGTGTGTGCATGTTCATGTGTGAATGTGTGTGTGCCTGAGTGTTCGTGTGTGAGCATGTGTGTGCCTGTGAGTGTGCCTATGCCTGTGTGAGCGTGTGCCTATGAGTGTGTGTG